>NC_088216.1:83322728-83330228 GCF_036934945.1 Oncorhynchus masou masou
AAGCTGTACTTCCGTTCAGTTACGTTATTAACCATTGTGTCAGTGGGACATACAATATACATTATTACATATACTAATTAATATTGATGGGGTTTATACAATATACATTATTACATTGAACCCCTCACTAAAGATGGCGCTCTGCTGTGTGTGGCTTTGATAGTAGTTTCCCAACAGATATTTGCAGCATTGGCACATGAATACCTTAACCTGATATAGTATTTGTCTTCTTGACTTTCTTTCGTAATAAAACTATTCATGAAACATCAAATGAAGCCAAACACTAACAAAACAAACACACCGTAAACACAAACACCAAAAGTTGATGCCGTATAAAACGACAGGGTTTTGTAGAGTACGAGGTCTGTGTGTACAGACTGAATGACATAGGATTTATTTATTTCAATGTTTTCCCGAAAGTCTCCAGTTCATATTAGCCTAACAACAAATTAAACTGTTACATGTGAATTCTCATGCCGGCAGGGTAGCCTAGTGGTTAGAGCGTTGGACTAGCAACCTGAAAGGTTGTAAGTTCAAATCCCCGAGCTGACAAGGTACAAATCTGTCGTTCTGCCCCTGAACAGGCAGTTAACCCACTGTTCCTAGGCCGTCATTGAAAATAAGAATTTGTTCTTTAACTGACTTGTCTAGTGAAATAAAAATGCCTGCGCTGGTAGCGGATGTCGATAACCAAGTCGTTCACTGGTACGTTTAACTCTTTAAATCTCACGTTATGACTGGGTTTTCTTTTACTTCTGTTCTATTTAACTCTTTAAATATCTAGGTTTGATTTGAAAAGCAAAGTCAAATTGAAAGGACCCCTCGGGTTTTTCTGTCTTACGTGATTGTGTTGACACAGAGAGTGAGCAGATAAGTTCATGTTTGGGGAGCCCACCGCCATATACAAAAGAGTCATCTTTATGGCCCCGGCACACTTGCATTGTTCCCACTGACTGCATATACAGAAGAGCTGAGGCGACTGAACTGAGACGTGACCTTTACCGTTCTGACTGTGATGCTCTGACTGTTGTGGAGAGGTGGGCCTGTGGACTCGGAGGGGGGGGGGGTAGCCCACTGATGACACCCCCCCCCTGCCACCTCCGCTAACTTCACTAGTCATAAACTATCTACTCTTCACTGTCTTATTGCCAGGTAGAAGAAACACAGAGGGATGTTCCAGCTCTGCTGTGTTCCATAAAGACTTTGAAGATCCTAGATGAGGTGATGCCTGGCAGAGATGATAAGGAATACCTAGGATAGGATAAGTAATCCTTCTCACCCCCCCTTAAATGATTTAGATGCACTATTGTAAAGTGGCTGTTCCACTGGATGTCAGAAGGTGAATTCACCAATTTGTAAGTCGCTCTGGATAAGAGCGTCTGCTAAATGACTTAAATGTAATGTAAATGTAATAAGCATCTCTCACTGAAGCTAATGTCATTACTGTCATGGTACGACTGATACAACACGGATATTAATATGATGAGTGTTCTTGTTGTGAGACAGTCATCAAAACAGTCTCCTGAGGGCTGACTGATCAGCATTAACAATGATGCAGCACCGAGAGTGTCATAAACGGTTACAATATGACTCAGGCATCCCATCCCACGTTACATGCAAAATGACTCTCATATCCTCTCATCTCCTCTCATCTCCTCTCCTCTCCGCTCCTCTCCTCTCCTCTCCTCTCCTCTTCTCTCCTCTCCTCTCCTCTCCTCTCCTTCTCTCCTCTCCTTCTCTCTCTCTCCTCTCCTCTCCTTCTCTCCTCTCCTCTCCTCTCCTCTCCTCTCCTCTCCTCTCCTTCTCTCCTCTCCTTCTCTCCTCTCCTTTCCTCTCCTTCTCTCCTCCTCTCCTTCTCTCCTCTCCTTTCATCCTCTTCTCTCCTCTCCTGTCCCCTCATTCTCTCCTCTCCTGTCTTCTCGTGTCCTCTCCTTTTCTCCTCTCCTCTCCTCTCCTCTCCTCTCCTCCTCCCCAACCCCCTGCACTGTTCAACCTCTTGGATTTATATGTTCTGACTCAATATAAAAGAGTCTGAAGAATGCACTCGCTATTCAAATAAATAAATCAAGTTTTCAGATAATGAAAGCCATCCCTGGGCCGGGTACTGCACATGAGGCGCACTGTCACTCACTGTCATGGGAGAGAAAATTAGATTCAATTTGTGAGGTAATGCAGACCAGACCATGGCTCTCTCTCTCTGCTTGGTTCGGGACTGACTGTAATGACAGAGTCTCATATGGCACTCTATTCCCCATGTAGTGCACTACTGTTTACCAGAGCACCACGGGCCCTACCAGAGCACCAAGGGCCCTACCAGAGCACCACGGGCCCTACCAGAGCACCACGGGCCCTACCAGAGCACCACGGGCCATGCCAGAGCACCACGGGCCCAGCCAGAGCACCACGGGCCCTGCCAGAGCCCCACGGGCCCTACCAGAGCACCACGGGCCCTGCCAGAGCACCACGGGCCCTACCAGAGCACCACGGGCCCTACCAGAGCACCACGGGCCGTGCCAGAGCACCACGGGCCCTACCAGAGCACCACGGGCCCTACCAGAGCACCACGGGCCCTACCAGAGCACCACGGGCCCTACCAGAGCACCACGGGCTGTGCCAGAGCACCACGGGCTGTGCCAGAGCACCACGGGCCCACCCAGAGCACCACGGGCCCTGCCAGAGCCCCATGGGCCCTACCAGAGCACCACGGGCCCTACCAGAGCACCACGGGCCCTACCAGAGCACCACGGGCCCACCCAGAGCACCACGGGCCCTGCCAGAGCCCCACGGGCCCTATCAGAGCACCACGGGCCCTGCCAGAGCCCCATGGGCCCTACCAGAGCACCACGGACCCTGCCAGAGCCCCATGGGCCCTACCAGAGCACAATGGGCCCTACCAGTCTGACCTCAACAACCTGCTGTAACATGGATCATATAGTTGGTCTATTCTGTTGGCCTCCCTCCTCGCTCCCTTCTTACCTACCTCCCTCTCTCCCTCTCTACCTCCCTCCCTCCTTACCTACCTCCCTCTCTCCCTCTCTACCTCCCTCCCTCCCTACCTACCTCCCTCCCTCCCTCTCTCCTTCTCTACCTCCCTCCCTCTCTACCTCCCTCCCTCTCTACCTCCCTCCCTCTCTACCTCCCTCCCTCCCTTCATTTCAACGAACAGATTTGATCTAAATTTCATCTTCTGTAAAAGTAATGGATTGAAGTTTCATCTTGATCTCAGTGAAGGGAGATAAGCGAACAAGCCAAACTGGAGTCATATAAAAACTCCGGAGTCATATAAAAAACTATATGGAGTCATATAAAAACTCTGGAGTCATATAAAAAACTATATGGAGTCATATAAAAAACTCTGGAGTCATATAAAAAACTATATGGAGTCATAAAAAACTATATGGAGTCATATAAAAATATATGGAGTCATATAAAAACTCTGGAGTCATATAAAAACTATATGGAGTCATATAAAAACTATATGGAGTCATATAAAAACTCTGGAGTCATATAAAAAACTATATGGAGTCATATAAAAACTATATGGAGTCATATAAAAAACTATATGGAGTCATATAAAAACTATATGGAGTCATAATAAAAACTATATGGAGTCATATAAAAACTATATGGAGTCATATAAAAAACTATATGGAGTCATACACAGTACCCAGTTCTTAAATCACGTGGTGTGGCAACCCAATATCCGGTTATGGTACCAGTGTTCTGTTCTGGACTTGATCGATCCATGTGGGAAGTCTTGTTTCATTACAACGTTGACTATAAAATATATATTTATATTTTATATTTATATTTTTATATTTTGTAAATAATATTATCTACTGTATCTGTCACTCTGTCATCACATGACAGTATAATCAAAACTATTTGGACTGAACAACTGAACACTTGCTTTTACGAGTCCATATATATATAATGTAATAACCCAGCAATGTAGAACATTGACAAATATTAATATATTTTTTTAACTATATCATTAATATTACAATTAAATATATTGTATTATTAAATTGAAATAATATGTTCCTCATTTTAATTTGCGATCTGACTTCCACGGAAGTCAAAATTAACATTTACGAAAGGATGAAGAAACCATATGGTCAATGTTACAGTATCAATTCACTGTTACAACTACATATACAGATGAAGAAACCAGGAACATGTTTGCGTTTGTTCATTTTAGCGGAGGGGAAAAGGAGTGACTCATTATATGGTGATCAAGGGGAATCTTGCAATATGTACATAATAGAATAGACCAATTGAATAGACCAATAGAATAGACCAATAGAATAGACCAATATAATAGAATAGACCAATAGAATAGAATAGACCAATAGAATAGACCAATAGAATAGAATAGACCAATAGAATAGACCAATAGAATGGACCAATAGAATAGAATAGACCAATAGAATAGAATAGACCAATAGAATGGACCAATATAATAGACCAATAGAATAGAATAGAATAGACCAATAGACTAGACCAAAATAATAGACCAATAGAATAGACCAATATAATAGACCAATAGAATAGAATAGACCAATAGACTAGACCAAAATAATAGACCAATAGAATAGACCAATAGACGAGACCAATAGAATAGACCAATAGAATAGACCAATAGAAAAGAACAATAGAATAGACCAATAGACTAGACCAATAGAATAGACCAATAGAATATAACAATAGAATAGACCAATAGACTAGACCAATAGACTAGACCAATAGACTAGACCAATACACTAGACCAATAGACTAGACCAATATAATAAACCAATAGACCAATAGACTAGACACATAGACTAGACCAAAATAATAGACCAATAGAGACCAATAGAATAAACCAATAGACTAGACGAATAGACCAATAGACTAGACAAATAGAGACCAATAGAATAGACCAACAGACTAGACCAACTAGACCAATAGACTAGACCAATAGACTAGACCAATATAATAAACCAATAGACTAGACGAATAGACCAATAGATGACCAATAAAGACAAATAGACTAGACCAACAGAATAGACCAATAGACCTAGGACCAATAGACTAGACAAATAGACTAGACCAACAGAATAGACCAATAGAGACCAATAGAATAAACCAATAGACAAATTAGACCAACAGAATAGACCAATAGACTAGACAAATAGAGACCAATAGAATAGACCAATAGAGACTAGACCAATAGATAGACCAACAGACTAGACCAATAGACTAGACCAATACATCAGACCAACAGACTAGACCAATAGACTAGACCAATATAATAAACCAATAGACTAGGACTAGACAAATAATAGACCAATAGAGACCAATAGAATAAACCAATAGACTGGACCAATAGACTAGACAAATAGACTAGACCAACAGAATACACTAGACCAATAGACTAGACCAATAGAGACCAATAGAATAGACCAATAGACTAGACAAATAGACTAGACCAACAGAATAGACCAATAGAATAGACCAATAGGAATAGACCAATAGACCAGACCAATAGACTAGACCAATGACCAATAGACTAGACAAGACTAGACCAACTAGACCAACAGAATAGACCAATAGAGACCAATAGACTAGACCAATAGACTAGACCAATAGACTAGACCAACAGAATAGACCAATAGAGACCAATAGAATAGACCAATAGAATAGACCAATAGACTAGACCAATAGAGACCAATAGAATAGACAAATAGACTAGACCCCAATAAAATAAGCTTTAAAAAAAACGATTAAAAAAAATGTTGGATTAAATGTAAAATATAGACTAACACACTTCCCTTGTCGGCATTGTGTTACTTAACACACCCAGACCATTGTATTACTTGACACACCCAGACCAGAGTTATTTGCACTTTCATACGGAAAACTCATCTTCTGACTTAACATCACCATTAAAATAAGTCTGTATCTCTACTCTGAAGGAATTAGAAATGACATAGACAATTGTACAGCAGGTGACATGTAAGTCATAGGATCGAGGACACATCGACAGTAACGCCAACAATATTTCTCGAGACAGTCAGAGGAAACCGTATAGATGGCTGAGCGAAACACTTGCTTGTTCAGTATAGTGATGCACTAGCGACACAAGTAATATACAGTAATTTAACTTAGCTTGTGCAATTTCAATAAAAATCATCTTTACTAAAATAAATGCAGATGTTTGTTTTTTTAAAGACATATTCTAGCTCTCCAGACATTTCTCCGTTATAAAATACATTTACATTTAAGTCATTTAGCAGACGCTCTTATCCAGAGCACTTACAAATAGAGATAATTATATCACTGTTTTGATTCAAATGTGGAAAAATATATACTGAAACAACCCAAGAAACTATTTCTCACTCGATCACCAAAAGGTCAACTACTACTTTACACGAACCCCGGAGGAGACAGACACACAGAGACACAGCAGAACAAGCAGGACATATAGTTACACTAGCCTACCTATGATCACAGGAGCAAAGACAGAAATCCATAGTGTGTTTATCCATAGTTCAGTGACGATGAGGATGATGAAGAGAACATTTTTGAGATGAGCTTTGCCAAAAACACTAACACAAGAGCAATGTCTGCAAATACCAAAGCGTCTTTTTTACATTCTTACAATGAGTCAGAGGTATGGGTGTACCACATCTAAGAACAAACACCTCCCACTACATCTCTTCTATGAACACTGTCAATCTGTCTGTCAGTCAATCTGTCTGTCTGCCCTCGTTTGGACTGGTCTGACAGACAGACAGGTCCACTGCTCTCTCTGCCCTCGCTTGGACTGGTCTGACAGACAGACAGGTCCACTGCTCTCTCTGCCCTCGTTTGGACTGGTCTAACAGACAGATTGTCTCTCTCTGCCCCCGCTTGGACTGGTCTAACAGACTCTGCCCTCTGCCCGTTTGGACTGGTCTAACAGATACACACTGCCTCTCTGCCCGTCCAGACAGAAACCATTGCTCTCTCTGCCCTCGTTTGGACTGGTCTAGACAGACAGGTCCATTCTCTCTCTGCCCTCGTTTGGACTGGCCAGACAGGTCATTTGGACTGGTCTAACAGACAGGTTCATTGCTCTCTCTCTGCCCTCGTTTAACAGACAGGACTGGTCTAGTCTGACAGACAGAAAGGTCCACTGCTCTCTTTCTGCGTTTGGACTGGTCTGACTCTGCCCTCGTTTGGACTGGTCTAACAGACAGGTCCATTGCTCTCTTCTGCCCTCGACTTTGGACTGGTCTGGACAGACAGACAGGTCCATTGCTCTCTCTCTGACAGACCCTCGTTTGGACTGGTCTAACAGACAGGTCTCACTGCCTTTGACCCGGGTCTAACAGACAGGTCTGCCCTCGCTTTGGACTGGTCTGACAGACAGAAAGGTCCACTGCTCTCTTCTGCCCTTCATTTGGACTGGTCTGACAGACAGACAGGTCCACTGCTCTCTCTGCCCTCGTTTGACTGGTCTGACAGATAGACAGG
>NC_088216.1:83332728-83350688 GCF_036934945.1 Oncorhynchus masou masou
CAGCTAGGAGACCAGAACTAATGTATCTAGTCAGCTAGGAGTCCAGAACTACTGCATCTAGTCAGCTAGAGTCCAGACCTACTGCATCTAGTCAGCTAGGGAGTCCAGACCTACTGCATTTAGTCAGCTAGGAGTCCAGAACTACTGCATCTAGTCAGCTAGGAGTCCAGAACTACTGCATCTAGTCAGCTAGGAGAACCATACCTACTGCATCTAGTCAGCTAGGAGTCCAGAACTACTGCATTCTAGTCAGCTAGAGTCCAGAACTACTGCACCTAGTCAGCTAGAGTCCAGAACTACTGCATCTAGTCAGCTAGAGTCCAGACCTACTGCATCTAGTCAGCTAGGAGTCCATACCTACTGCATCTAGTCAGCTAGAGTCCATAACTACTGCATCTAGTCGGCTAGGAGTCCAGGACTACTGCATCTAGTCAGCTAGGAGTCCAGAACTACTGCATCTAGTCAGCTAGGAGTCCAGAACTACTGCATCTAGTCAGCTAGGAGTCCAGACCTACTGCACATAGTCAGCTAGGAGTCCATACCTACTGCATCTAGTCAGCTAGGGAGTCCATAACTACTCCATCTCGTCAGCTAGAGTCCAGAACTACTGCATCTAGTCAGCTAGAGTCCAGAACTACTGCATCTAGTCAGCTAGGGGTCCAGATCTACTGCATCTAGTCAGCTAGGGGTCCAGACCTACTGCACCTAGTCAGCTAGGAGTCCAGAACTACTGCATCTAGTCAGCTAGGAGTCCAGAACTACTACATCTAGTCAGCTAGGAGTCCAGAACTATTGTATCTAGTCAGCTAGAGTCCAGACCTACTGCATCTAGTCAGCTAGGAGTCCAGACCTACTGCACCTAGTCAGCTAGGAGTCCAGAACTACTGCATCTAGTCAGCTAGAGTCCAGACCTACTGCACCTAGTCAGTTCGTAGTCCATACCTACTGCATCTAGTCAGCTAGAGTCCAGAACTACTGCATCTAGTCAGCTAGGGGACAAGACCTATTGCATCTAGTCAGCTAGGAGTCCAGAACTACTGCATCTAGTCAGCTAGGAGTCCAGAACTACTGCATCTAGTCAGCTAGGAGTCCAGAACTACTGCATCTAGTCAGCTAGGAGTCCAGACCTACTGCATCTAGTCAGCTAGGGGACAAGACCTACTGCATCTAGTCAGCTAGGAGTCCAGAACTACTGCATCTAGTCAGCTAGGAGTCCAGAACTACTGCATCTAGTCAGCTAGGAGTCCAGAACTTCTGCATCTAGTCAAGCTAGGAGTCCAGACCTACTGCATCTAGTCAGTTCGCTAGAGTCCATACCTACTGCATCTAGTCAGCTAGGAGTCAGCCAAGACCTACTGCATCTAGTCAGCTAGGAGTCCAGAACTACTGCATCTAGTCAGCTAGGAGTCCAGAACTACTGCATCTAGTCAGCTAGGAGTCCCGACCTACTGCATCTAGTCAGTTAGGAGTCCAGACCTACTGCATAAAAAGACACTCAGCGCACCATCCCTGATCAGTCACTCTCGTTCTCAGAAAGCATGTTGTAATGGTTAAAATGACATCCCCTATCAAGGCATCCATGCACAGATTGAGGTGTCAGAGATGGATATTTGAACACAGGTAAAACAGAAAGAAGGTAACAGCATGGAAGAAGCACCAGGCGACCCCTAGTTTGGGAAGCACTAAACCCAGTACAGGAAGAGGCCCCCTTCCGTTCTGCTCTGAACCAACCAGAGACTCCCCTCCGTTCTGCTCTGAACCAACCAAGAGGCCTTCCGCTCTGCTCTGAACCAACCAGAGGCTCCCCTCCGTTCTGCTCTGAACCAACCAAGAGGCCCCCTTCCGTTCTGCTCTGAACCAACCAGAGGCTCCTCCGTTCTGCTCTGAACCAACCAAGAGGCCCCCCTTCCTTCCTGCTCCCCTGTTCTCCCCTCGTCCTGCTCTGAACCAACTAAGAGGCCCCTTCCGCTCTGCTCTGAACCAACCAGAGGCTCCCCTCCGTTCTGCTCTGAACCAACCAAGAGGCCCCCCTTCCGTTCTGCTCTGAACCAACCAAGACCGTTCTGGAACCAACCCTCCGTTCTGCTCTGGTGAGACAGAAACAATGTACATATTATACAGTTGGAACTTATGCATGCAAGGGAATGGCTAGCCCTCCAAACAGGGCACGTCGTAAGGATTAGCTTTTTAGCGGCAGGATATAGAATTATCGCAATGAGGATTGTGGGGATGTAAAGTTAAAACAAACCTTGTTGACAAACATTGTTCTTAAAAAAATATTTTGTACCCACATAGCACTGGAAGTTCGAAAGTCCATATGCCTACCAATGGAAAGAGGAGCTTTCTGATTGGATATCGCTCATCAACACATTTCAACTCAAAGGTCTTCTGCATTCAACATGACAGTGAGATCTAATAGATCCGAAGATGAAAGTGCAGAGTACCTATCTACTGTATCTATTTAGCTACATATCTAGCTACTGTATCTATCTAGCTACATATCTATCTAGCTATCTAGCTACATATCTAAATCTATCTAGCTACATACCTATCTACTGTATCTATCTAGCTACATATCTATCTACTGTATCTATCTAGCTACATATCTATTTACTGTATATCTATCTATCTACTGTATCTCTCTAGCTACATCAAATCAAAATCAAATCAAATTTTATTTGTCACATACACATGGTTAGCAGATGTTAATGCGAGTGTAGCGAAATGCTTGTGCTTCTAGTTCCGACAATGCAGTAATAACCAACAAGTAATCTAACTAACATTTCCTAATCTACTGTCTTATACACAGTGTAAGGGGATAAAGAATATGTACAAAAGGATATATGAATGAGTGATGGTACAGAGCAGCATAGGCAAGATACAGTAGATGGTATCGAGTACAGTATATACATGTGAGATGAGTATGTAAACAAAGTGGCATAGTTAAAGTGGCTAGTGATACATGTATTACATAAGGATGCAGTCGATGATATAGAGTACAGTATATAGGTATACATATGAGATGAATAATGTAGGGTAAGTAACATTATATAAGGTAGCATTGTTTAAAGTGGCTAGTGATATATTTACAACATTTCCCATCAATTCCCATTATTAAAGTGGCTGGAGTTGAGTCAGTGTCAGTGTGTAGGCAGCAGCCACTCAATGTTAGTGGTGGCTGTTTAACAGTCTGATGGCCTTGAGATAGAAGCTGTTTTTCAGTCTCTCGGTCCCAGCTTTGATGCACCTGTACTGACCTCGCCTTCTGGATGATAGCGGGGTGAACAGGCAGTGGCTCGGGTGGTAGATGTCATATCTAGCTAGCTACATACCTATCTACCGTATATCTCTAGCTACATATCTAGGTCCCATATCTCTTGCTACACATCTAGCTAGCTACATATCTATCTACTGTATCTATCTAGCTACATATCTAGCTACCGTATCTATCTAGCTACATATCTAGCTACTGTATCTAACTAGCTACATATCTAGCTAGTTACATATCTAGCTACACATTTATTTATTTATTTCACCTTTATTTAACCAGGTAGGCAAGTTGAGAACAAGTTCTCATTTACAACTGCGACTGGCCAAGATAAAGCAAAGCAGTTTGACACATACAACAACACAGAGTTACACATGGAGTAAAACAAACATACAGTCAATAATACAATAGAACAATAAGTCTATATACAATGTGAGCAAATGAGGTGAGATAAGGGAGGTAAAGGCAAAAAAAGACAGAGTCGAAAGCCTTGGCCAGATCGATGAATACGGCTGCACAGTCTCTTATCGATGGCGGTTATGATGTCATTTAGAACCTTGAGCGTGGCTGAGGTGCACCCATGACGAGCTCTGAAACCAGATTGCATAGCGGAGAAGGTGCGGTGGGATTCTAAATGGTCGGTAATCTGTTTGTTGACTTGGCTTTCAAAGACCTTAGAAAGGCAGGGTAGTATAGATAGTCTGTAGCAGTTTGTGTCTAGAGTGTCTCCCCCTTTGAAGAGGGGATGACCGCGGCAGCTTTCCAATCTTTGGGAATCTCAGACGACACGAAAGAGAGGTTGAACAGGCTAGTAATAGATGTTGCAACAATTTCGGCAGATAGTTTTAGAAAGAAAGGGTCCAGATTGTCTAGCCCGGCTGATTTGTAGGGGTCCAGATTTTGCAGCTCTTTCAGAACATCAGCTGACTGGATTTGGGAGAAGGAGAAATGGGGAAGGCTTGGGCGAGTTGCTGTGGGGGGTGCAGTGCTGTTGACTGGGGTAGGGGTAGCCAGGAAGCAAATTTCTGCTTGAAAAAACTAGCCTTGGCTTTTCTAACTGCCTGTGTATATTGGTTTCTAACTTCCCTGAAAAGTTGCATATCACGGGGGCTGTTCGATGCTAATGTAGAACGCCATAGGATGTTTTGTGTTGGTTAAGGGCAGTTAGGTCTGGAGAGAACCAAGGGCTATATCTGTTCCTATCTAGTTACTGTATGTATCAGCTATATATCTAGCTACAACAGTGATTGGGATACGGGATCGGGGATACAGGATCGGGGATATGGGATCGGGGGATATGGGATATGGGATCAGGGATCGTGATGAGATGGGATCGGGGATATGGGATCGGGGATCGGGGATATGGGATATGGGATCAGGGATCGTGATATGGGATCAGGGATTGGGGATCAGGGATCGGGGATATGAGATCAGGGATCGGGGATCGGGGATCGGGGATATGAGATCAGGGATCGGGGATATGAGATCAGGGATCAGGGATCGGGGATATGAGATCAGGGATCGGGGATATGAGATCAGGGATCGGGATATGAGATCAGGGATCGGGATCAGGGATCAGGATATGAGATCAGGGATCGGGGATATGGATCGGGGATCGGGGATCAGGGATATGGGATCAGGGATCGGGGATCGGGGATCAGGGATATGAAATCAGGGATCGGGGATATGAGATCAGGGATCGGGGATCAGGGATCGGGGATCAGGGGATCAGGGATCGGGGATCGGGGATCAGGGGGATCAGGGATCGGGGATATCGGGATCAGGGATCGGGGATATGGGATCAGGGATCGGGATATGGGATCAGGGATCGGGGGGATATGGGATCAGGGACATCGGGGGATCAGGGATCGGGATATGGGATCAGGGATCGGGGGGATATGGGATCAGGGATCGGGGATATGGGATCAGGGATCGGGGTCTCATGAAGAAAATGCACAGCAACACTCAGTTGTTCACTAAACCAAACTACAGAAGGGCTAACAATGGATCTACCTATATTCTTGTTCAGTTTTGAGACGAGAGTGGAGAGAGGCTGAGCACTGACAAGGAGAGAGGCTGAGCACTGTTTTACTGTGGAGAGAGGGGAGAGAGGCTGGGCTGTGGACAAGGAGAGAGGCTGAGCACTGTTTTACTGTGGAGAGAGGGGAGAGAGGCTGAGCACTGTTTTACTGTGGAGAGAGGGAGAGAGGCTGAGCACTGTTTTACTGTGAAGAGAGAGGGAGAGAGGAGAGGCTGAGCACTGTTTTACTGTGGAGAGAGAGGAGAGAGGCTGAGCACTGACAAGGAGAGGCTGAGCACTGTTTTACTGTGGAGAGAGGGAGAGAGGCTGAGCACTGTTTTACTGTGGAGAGAGGGGAGAGAGGCTGAGCACTGTTTTACTGGAGAGGGGAGAGAGGCTGAGCACTGAGAGGAGGAGAGAGGCTGAGCACTGTTTTACTGTGGAGAGAGGGGAGAGAGGCTGAGCACTGTTTTACTGTGAAGAGAGGGAGAGAGGCTGAGCACTGACAAGGAGAGAGGCTGAGCACTGTTTTACTGTGGAGAGAGGGAGAGAGGCTGAGCACTGTTTTACTGTGAAGAGAGGGGAGAGAGGCTGAGCACTGTTTTACTGTGAAGAGAGGGAGAGAGGCTGAGCACTGACAAGAGAGGCTGAGCACTGTTTTACTGTGGAGAGAGGGAGAGAGGCTGAGCACTGTTTTACTGTGGAGAGAGGGAGAGAGGCTGAGCACTGACAAGGGAGAGGCTGAGCACTGTTTTACTGTGGAGAGGAGAGGCTGAGCACTGACAAGGGGAGAGAGGCTGAGCACTGTTTTACTGTGAAGAGAGGGGAGAGAGGCTGAGCACTGACAAGAGAGTGGAGAGAGGCTGAGCACTGTTTTACTGTGGAGAGAGAGGAGAGAGGCTGAGCACTGTTTTACTGTGGAGAGAGAGGAGAGAGGCTGAGCACTGTTTTACTGTGGAGAGAGAGGAGAGAGGCTGAGCACTGTTTACTGTGGGAGAGAGGAGAGAGGCTGAGCACTGTTTTACTGTGAAGAGAGGAGAGAGGCTGAGCACTGTTTTACTGTGGAGAGAGGGAGAGAGGCTGAGCACTGTTTTACTGTGAGGAGAGAGGGAGAGAGGCTGAGCACTGTTTTACTGTGGAGAGAGGGGAGAGAGGCTGAGCACTGACAAGGAGAGAGGCTGAGCACTGTTTTACTGTGGAGAGAGAGGAGAGAGGCTGAGCACTGTTTTACTGTGAAGAGAGAGGAGAGAGGCTGAGCACTGACAAGGAGAGAGGCTGAGCACTGTTTTACTGTGGAGAGAGGGGAGAGGCTGAGCACTGACAAGGAGAGAGGCTGAGCACTGTTTTACTGTGAAGAGAGAGGAGGCTGAGCACTGACAAGGAGAGGCTGAGCACTGTTTTACTGTGAAGAGAGAGAGGCTGAGCACTGTTTTACTGTGAAGAGAGTGGAGAGAGGCTGAGCACTGACAAGGAGAGAGGCTGAGCACTGTTTTACTGTGAAGAGCGGGGAGAGAGGCTGAGCACTGTTTTACTGTGAAGAGAGTGGAGAGAGGCTGAGCACTGACAAGGAGAGAGGCTGAGCACTGTTTTACTGTGAGAGAGAGGAGAGAGGCTGAGCACTGTTTTACTGTGAAGAGAGGGAGAGGAGAGCACTGTTTTACTGTGAAGAGAGTGGAGAGAGACTGAGCACTGTTTTACTGTGAAGAGAGGGAGAGAGGCTGAGCACTGACAAGGAGAGAGGCTGAGCACTGTTTTACTGTGGAGAGAGGGGAGAGAGGCTGAGCACTGTTTTACTGTGGAGAGAGGAGAGAGGCTGAGCACTGACAAGGAGAGAGGCTGAGCACTGTTTTACTGTGAAGAGAGAGGGAGAGAGGCTGAGCACTGTTTAACAAGGAGAGAGGCTGAGCACTGTTTTACTGTGGAGAGAGGGGAGAGAGGCTGAGCACTGTTTTACTGTGGAGAGAGGGGAGAGAGGCTGAGCACTGTTTTACTGCGAAGAGAGGCTGGGGAGAGAGGCTGAGCACTGTTTTATTGTGGAGAGAGTGGAGAGAGGCTGAGCACTGTTTTACTGTGAAGAGAGGGGAGAGAGGCTGAGCACTGTTTTACTGTGAAGAGAGGGGAGAGAGGCTGAGCACTGTTTTACTGTAAAGAGAGGGGAGAGAGGCTGAGCACTGTTTTACTGTAAAGAGAGGGGAGAGAGGCTGAGCACTGTTTTACTGTGAAGAGAGGGGAGAGAGGCTGAGCACTGTTTTACTGTGAAGAGAGGAGAGAGGCTGAGCACTGTTTTACTGTGGAGAGAGGGGAGAGAGGCTGAGCACTGTTTTACTGTGAAGAGAGTGGAGAGAGGCTGAGCACTGTTTTACTGTGAAGAGAGGGGAGAGAGGCTGAGCACTGTTTTACTGTGAAGAGAGGGGAGAGAGACTGAGCACTGTTTTACTGTGGAGAGAGAGAGAGGTTTTACTGTGAAGAGAGAGGCTGAGCACTGTTTTACTGTGGAGAGAGGGGGAGAGAGGCTGAGCACTGTTTTACTGTGAAGAGAGGGAGAGAGGCTGAGTTTTACTGACAAGGGGAGAGAGGCTGAGCACTGTTTTACTGTGGAGAGAGGGGAGAGGCTGAGCACTGTTTTACTGTGAAGAGAGGGGGAGAGAGGCTGAGCACTGTTTTACTGCGAAGAGAGGGGAGAGAGGCTGAGCACTGTTTTACTGTGGAGAGAGGGGGAGAGAGACTGAGCACTGTTTTACTGTGGAGAGAGGAGAGAGACTGAGCACTGTTTTACTGTGGAGAGAGGGGAGAGAGGCTGAGCACTGTTTAACTGTGGAGAGAGGGAGAGAGGGGAGAGAGAGGCTGAGCACTGTTTTACTGTGGAGAGAGGGGAGAGAGGCTGAGCACTGTTTTACTGTGGAGAGAGGGGAGAGAGGCTGAGCACTGTTTTACTGTGGAGAGGGGGAGAGAGGCTGAGCACTGTTTTACTGTGGAGAGAGGGAGAGAGGCTGAGCACTGTTTTACTGTGGGCTGAGCACTGACAAGGAGAGAGGCTGAGCACTGTTTTACTGTGGAGAGAGAGAGAGAGGCTGAGCACTGTTTTACTGTGGAGAGAGAGGAGAGATCCTGAGCACTGTTTTACTGTGAAGAGAGGGAGAGAGGCTGAGCACTGTTTTACTGTGGAGAGAGAGGAGAGAGGCTGAGCACTGTTTTACTGTGGAGAAGGAGAGAGGCTGAGCACTGTTTTACTGTGGAGAGAGGAGAGAGGCTGAGCACTGTTTTACTGTGGAGAGAGGGGAGAGAGGCTGAGCACTGTTTTACTGTGGAGAGAGAGGAGAGAGGCTGAGCACTGTTTTACTGTGGAGAGAGAGGAGAGAGGCTGAGCACTGTTTTACTGTGGAGAGAGGGGAGAGAGGCTGAGCACTGTTTTACTGTGAGAGAGAGGGGAGAGAGGCTGAGCACTGTTTAACTGTGGAGAGAGAGGAGAGAGGCTGAGCACTGTTTTACTGTGGAGAGAGGGGGAGAGAGGCTGAGCACTGTTTAACTGTGAAGACAAGGAGAGAGGCTGGAGCACTGTTTTACTGTGAAAGGGAGAGAGGCTGAGCACTGTTTTACTGTGGAGAGAGAGGAGAGAGGCTGAGCACTGACAAGGGAGAGAGGCTGGAGCACTGACAAGGAGAGGCTGAGCACTGTTTTACTGTGAAGAGAGGGAGAGAGGCTGAGCACTGACAAGGAGAGAGGCTGGAGCACTGTTTTTTTTACTGTGAAGAAGGAGAGAGGCTGAGCACTGACAAGGGGAGAGAGGCTGAGCACTGTTTAACTGTGGAGAGAGGGGAGAGAGGCTGAGCACTGTTTTACTGTGGAGAGAGAGGAGAGAGGCTGAGCACTGTTTTACTGTGAAGAGAGGGGAGAGAGGCTGAGCACTGTTTTACTGTGGAGAGAGGGAGAGAGGCTGAGCACTGTTTTACTGTGGAGAGAGGGGAGAGAGGCTGAGCACTGTTTTACTGTGGAGAGAGGGAGAGGCTGAGCACTGTGAAGGAGATAAGCTGCACTGTGAGGGAGAGAGGCTGGGCACTGTGAAGAAGAGAGTCTGAGCACTGTGAAGGAGAGAGGCTGAGCACTGTGAAGAAGAGAGTCTGAGCACTGTGAAGAAGAGAGTCTGGAGCACTGTGAAGAAGAGAGACTGAGCACTGTGAAGAAGAGAGGCTGAGCACTGTGAAGAAGAGAGACTGAGCACTGTGAAGAAGAGAGTCTGAGCACTGTGAAGAAGAGAGGCTGAGCACTGTGAAGAAGAGAGGCTGAGCACTGTAAGAAGAGAGTCTGAGCACTGTGAAGAAGAGAGACTGGGCACTGTGAAGGAGAGAGGCTGAGCACTGTGAAGGAGGTGAGGTCGGGGACTGTGAAGGAGAGAGGCTGAGCACTGTAAAAGAGAGAGTCTAAGCACTGTGAAGGGGAGAGGCTGGGCACTGTGAAGAAGAGAAGCTGAGCACTGTGAAGGAGAGAGGCTTAGCACTGTGAAGGAGAGAGGCTGAGCACTGTAAAGGAGAGAGACTGAGCACTGTGAAGAAGAGAGGCTGAGCACTTTGATGGAGAGAGACTGAGCACTGTGAAGAAGAGAAGCTGAGCACTGTGAAGAAGAGAGGCTGAGCACTGTGAAGGAGAGAGGCTGGGCACTGTGAAGGAGAGAGACTGAGCACTGTGAAGAAGAGTGGCTGAGCGCTGTGAAGGAGAGAGTCTGAGCACTGTGAAGGGGAGAGGCTGAGCGCTGTGAAGAAGAGAGACTGAGCACTGTGAAGAAGAGAAGCTGAGCACTGTGAAGGAGAGAGGCTGAGCACTGTAGAGGAGAGAGAGTCTGAGCGCTGTGAAGGAGAGAGGCTGGGCACTGTGAAGGAGAGGCTGAGCACTGTGAAGGAGAGACTGAGCACTGTGAAGAAGCGAGGCAGAGCGCTGTGAAGGAGAGAGACTGAGCACTGTGAAGAAGCGAGGCAGAGCGCTGTGAAGGAGAGAGTCTGAGCACTGTGAAGGGGAGAGGCTGAGCGCTGTGAAGAAGAGAGACTGAGCACTGTGAAGAAGAGAAGCTGAGCACTGTGAAGGAGAGAGGCTGAGCACTGTGAAGGTGAGGTCAGGCACTGTGAAGGGAGAGAGGCTGAGCACTGTAAAAGAGAGTGTCTAAGCACTGTGAAGGGGAGAGGCTGGGCACTGTGAAGGAGATAAGCTGAGCACTGTAAAGGAGTGAGGCTGAGCACTGTGAATGGGTGAGGTCGGGAACTGTGAAGGGGAGAGGCTGGGCACTGTGAAGAAGAGAAGCTGAGCACTGTGAAGGAGAGAGGCTTAGCACTGTGAAGGGGCTATACGAGACAAATAGATAAAGAACATTTATTTTCAAGTCTTCAACAAGGTCTTCACATAAACAACAATTAGCGGATATCATCTTGACAGCAAACCAAGAATACCACACTAGTCCTTCTCACCATTTACACAAATGCTCTAAAAATCTGTATGTGTGTGTGTGTGTGTGTGTGTGCATGTATGTAATGTCGCTGAGTGGAGTTGGTTAGAGCAAGAATTCAGACTATTTGAGCTCGTCCTGCCTTTCCCCTGTGCGGTTGTGACTTGCCTGAGCTCTGCTCTGTTCCATGTATGTTGGGTTGGGTTGAAGGCATGGAGGGACCCGTCCCACACACCCACCACAACACAAATACACACACACACTCACACACTGAACCGCACCGCATACGAATCAAAAACCCAACTGCAGTTGAGCTCATTAACTGCTCTGTCATCTCCCAGGCTCTCACACCACTCTATAAATGGCTTTTGGGGAGGAGGGTTACATGAAAGTGCTTCATTGCATCTTTCAGTTCTTTCTGATGTGGGTTATTTACTTTTTTACATTTGAACAAAACCACACACTGGTGGTTCTGGTGTCTAGAATATTAAAACAATCTCACGGGGAAACACAAAAGGTTTTAATATGGTAGAGCTAAATAAATCTCCTCTTCTGAGTTTAACAGATACGTGGGATAGTTCTGTTATGTTCTGAGAGATCGTGAGGGCTGAGGTTTGGATGGTATGCCTGGTATTCACAACACTTTGAGTACATCCCAAATGTAGTGCACTGCTTCTGGACCAGGACCCATAGGGCTCTGGTTTAATGTAGTGCACTGTATAGGGAATAGGGCCATTCAGACCCATAGGGCTCTGGTTTAATGTAGTGCACTGTATAGGGAATAGGCCATTCAGGACCCATGGGCTCTGGTTTAATGTAGTGCACTGCTTCTGGGACCTGACCCATAGGGCTCTGGTTTAATGTAGTGCACTGTATAGGAATAGGGGCCATTCAGGACCCATAGGCTCTGGTTTAATGTAGTGCACTGCTTCTGACCTGGACCCATAGGGCTCTGGTTTAATGTGGTGCACTGTATAGGGAATAGGGGCCATTCAGGACCCATGGGGCTCTGGTTTAATGTAGTGCACTGTGTAGGGAATAGTCATTCAGGACCCATGGGGCTCTGGGTTTAATGTAGTGCACTGTGTAGGGAATAGGGCCATTCAGGACCCATAGGGCTCTGTTTAATGGAGTGCACTGCTTGACCCGGACCCGTAGGGCTCTGGTTTAATGTGGCACTGTATAGGGAATAGGGGCTATTCAGGACCCATGGGGCTCTGGTTTAATGTAGTGCACTGTAGGGAATAGGGGCCATTCAGGACCCATAGGGCTCTGGTTTAATGTAGTGCACTGTGTAGGGAATAGGGCCATTCAGGACCCATGGGGCTCTGGTTTAATGTAGTGCACTGTGTAGGAATAGGGGCCATTCAGGACCCATGGGGCTCTGGTTTAATGTAATGCACTGCTTCTGACCCGGACCCATAGGGCTCTGGTTTAATGTAGTGCACTGTATAGGGAATAGGGGCCATTCAGGACCCATGGGGCTCTGGTTTAATGTAGTGCACTGTTTGACCAGGACCCATAGGGCTCTGGTTTAATGTAGTGCACTGTATAGAATAGGGCCATTCAGACCCATGGGGCCTGGTTTAATGTAGTACTGTATAGGGAATAGGGCCATTCAGGACCCATGTGGGGCTCTGGTTTAATGTAGTGCACTGCTTCTGACCAGGACCCATAGGGCCTGGTTTAATGTAGTGCACTGTATAGGGAATAGGGGCCATTCAGGACCATGGGGCTCTGGTTTAATGTAGTGCACTGTGTAGGGAATAGGGCCATTCAGGACCCATGGGGCTCTGGCCAATGTAGCACTGCTTCTGACCAGACCCATAGGGCTCTGGTTTAATGTAGTGCACTGTGTAGGGAAAGAAATGGTCTGTGATGCACACTTTGTCTCTTTCTAATCTTAAATATCTTCATGAGATTTGAATGACACAGTCCTCACACACTAAGGAATAAAATGTTACATTCAAACTTTGACTTGACTTTTGACTTGACTTTGCTTAGTCAACCATAACTAAATCTATACAACAGGAGCACATTTAAACATCTAGTAAATATTGACTAAATCTATAAAACAGGAGTTTAATTTTAAACATCTAGTAAATATTGACTAAATCTGCATTAAACAGAGCACATTGAAACATCTAGTAAATATTGACAAGATCTATACAACAGCAGCACATTGAAACATCTAGTAAATATTGACTAAATCTATACAACAGGAGCATAATTTAAACATCTAGTAAATATTGACTAAATCAGTACAACAGAGCACATTGAAACATCTAGTAAATATTGTCTCCATCATCAAAGATGTATTATGACTGTTTCTCTGAGTTGTTCTGTGCTGTATGGCACTTTAGTCTTGGGCCCTGTGTCCTGTCCCCCTGTGTCTCCTGTCCCCCCGCTTCCTGTGTCCCGGTCTCCCCTGTCCTCCTGTCCCCCGGTCTCCTCCCTGTCAGTTCTCCTGTGTCCCCCGGTTCTGTCCCTGTGTCCTCCTGTCCCCCCGTGTCTGTCTCCTGTCCCCTGTCCTCCTGTGTCCCAGTTCTCCTGTGTCTGTCCCTCCTGTCCCCCGGTCTCCTGTCCCCCTGTGTCCCGTCTCCCTGTCCCCCCCCCCTGTCCCCCTGTGTCTCGGTCTCCCCTGTTCCCCCCTGGTCCCCCTGTCACCGCTCCCCCCTGTCCCCCTGTGTCTCGGTCTCCTGTCCCCCTGGTCTCCCCTGTCTCCCTGTCCCCCTGTGTCCCCCGGTTCTCCCTGTTCTCCTGTGTCCCGGTCTCCTGTTCCCCTGTGTCCCTGGTCTCTCCCTGTCCCCCTGTGTCCTGGTCTCCCTGTCCACCTGTCCCCCTGTCTGTCTCCCTGTCCCCCTGTGTCCCGGTCTCCCTGTCCCCCCTGGTCTCCCTGTCCCCTGTCCTGTCCCCCAGTGTCTGTCCCCTGGTCTCCCTGTCTCCTCCTGTATCCCCCTGTCCCCTGGTCTCCCTGTCCTCCTGTCCCCCTGTGTCCCGTTCTCCCCCCTGTTCTCCTGTCCCCCCTGTTCTCCCTGTCCCCCTGTGTCCCTGTGTATCGGTCTCCCTCCCTCTGTCCCCCTGTGTCCCGGTCTCCCCTGTCCCCCTGTGTCCCGGTCTCCCTGTCCCCCCTGTCCTCCTGTCCCTGTGTCCTGTCTCCCTGTCCTGTCCCCCTGTCCCTGTCCCCCTGTGTCTCGGTGTCCCTGTTCCCCTGTCCCCCTGTCCCCTGGTCTCCCTGTCCCCCTGTCCCCTGTGTCCTGTCCTCCTGTCCCCCTGTCCCCGGTCTCCTCTCTCCTGTGTCCCGGTCTCCCTGTTCCTGTGTCCCGGTCTCCCTGTCCCCCTGTGTCTGTGTCCCGGTCCCCCTGTCCCCCCTGTGTCCCCTGTGTATCGGTCTCCTGTCCCCTGTTCCCTGTCCCCCTGTCCCCTGTCCCCGGTCTCCCTGTCCCTTGGTCTCCCCTGTCCCCCGTCCCTCTGTGTCCTGTTCCCCTGTCCCCTGGTCTCCTGTTCCCCTGTGTCCCTGTCTCCCTGTCCCCCTGTGTCCCGTTCTGTCCCCCTGTCCCCCTGTGTCCCGGGGTTCCCAGTCCTCCTGTCCCCCTGTCTCCCTGTCCCCCTGGGTGTCCCGGTCTCCTGTCCCCTGTGTCATGGTCTGTCCCCTGTCCTTCTGTCCCCCTGTCTCCTGTCCCTCTGTGTCCCAGTCTCCCTGTCCTGCCCGATCTCCCTGTCCTCCTGTCTCCCTCTCCCCTCCTGTGTCCCGGTCTCCCTGTCCCCTGTGTCCTGTCTCTTCCTGTCCCCCTGTGTCCCGGCTGTTCCTGTCCTCCTGTCCCCCTGTGTCCTTCCTGTCCCCCTGTGTCCCGGTCTCACTGTTCTCCTGTGTCCCTCTGTGCCCCAGTCTCCCTGTCCCCCTGTCCCGGTCTCCTGTCCCCTGTCCCCCTGTGTCCCGGTCCCAGTCTCCTGTCCTCCTGTGTCCCGGTCTGTCCTCCTGTCTGTCCCCTGTGTCCTGGTCTCCCCCTGTCCCCCTGTCTCCTGTGTCCCGGTCTCCCTGTGTCCCGTCCCCTGTCCCCCTGTGTCCCGGTCTCCCTGTTCCCCCTGTCCTGTTCCCTGTGTCCCGGTCTCCCCTGTGTCCCCCCGTCCTTCTGTCCCCCCCGGTCTCCCTGTTCTCCTGTGTCCCCGGTCTCCCTGTTCCTGTCCCCCCTCTGTCTCCTGTCCCCCGGTCTCCTGTCCTCCTGTCCCCCTGTCTCTGTCCCCCCTGTGTCCCCTGTCTGTGTCCCGTTCTCCTGTCCCCCTGTGTGTTTCCCCTGTCCATCCCGTCCTGTCCTGTCTCCCTGTCTGTGTCCCGGTCTCTCTGTCCTTCTTCCCCTGTGTCCCGTTCTCCCTGTCCCCCGATGTCCCTGTCCTCTCCCCCTGTCCCCCTGTGTCCCGGCTCCTTTCCCTGTCCTCCTGTCCCCCTGTGTGTCTCCCTGTCCCCCTGTGTCCCTGTCCTCTCCCTGTTCCCTCCTGTGTCCCGATCTCCCTGTCCCCTGTTCCTCCTGTGTCCCGGTCTCCCTGTTCCCCTGTGTCCTGTTCTACCTGTCCCTCTGTGTCCCGGGCTCCCTCCCTGTTCTGTCCCTGTTCCCCTGTGTCCCGGTCTCCCCCTGTTCATGGTCTCCTCTGGGCCCCGTCTCTGTCCCTTTTCCCCTGTGTCCCTGTCTCCCTGTCCCTCCTCCTGTGTCCCGGTCTCCCTGTCCTCCTGTTTCTACCGTCCCGGTCCCGGCCCCCTTCCTGTTCCCCTGTCCCCCTGTGTCCCGGTCTCCTGTACTCCTGTGTCCTGGTCTCCTGTCCCCCTGTGTCCCTGTCCCCTGTCCCGGGGTTCCCCCTGTCCTCCTGTGTCCTGTCTCCCTGTCCCTGTGTCCTGGTCCGCCTGTGTCCCGGGTCTCCTCTGTCCCCCTGTGTCTCGTCTCCCTGTTCCTGTCCTGGTCCCGGTCTCCTGTCCCCCTGCGTCCCCTGTTCTCCCGGGTCTCCCTGTTCCTCTGTGTCTCGGTCTCCCTGTCCCCCTGTGTCTCGGTCTCCTGTGTCCCCTGTGTCCTGGTCTCCCCTGACCACCTGCTCTCCTGTCCCCCTGTCCTCCCTGTCCCCCTGTGTCCCGTCTCCTGTCCTCCTGTCCCCCTGTTTCTCAGTCCCCCTGTGTCCCGGTCTCCCAGTCCTCCTGTGTCCCAGGTCTCCCTGTCCCCCTGTGTATCGGTCTCCCCTGTGTCCCTTTTGGTCCCTCCAACTCTCCTGTCCCCTTGTTCTGTGTCCCGGTCCTGTTCCCATGTCCTCCCTTTTTCCTTGTGTCCCTGTCTCCCTGTTCCCCCTGTCCCCGGGGCTCTCCCTGTTCCCCTGCATCCCGCTCTTCCTGTCCCCTGTGTCCCGGCTTCCTCTCCTCCTGTGTCCTGGTCTCCCCTGTCAGGTCCCCTGTGTCCCGTCTCCCTGTACTCCTGTGTCCTGCTCCCCCCTGTTCCTGTCCCCTCCTGTCTCGGTTCTTCCTGTCCCCCTGTCCCCTGTCCCCCGTCTGTCCCCCTCGTCCTCCTGTGTGACCACCTGGTCTCTGTCCCTGTCCCCTGTGTCCTGTCCCGGTCTCCCTGTCCCCAGTCCTCCTGTCCCCAGGTCTCCTGTCCCCCTGTGTATCGGGTCTCCTGTCCCCTGGGTCTCCCTGTTCTCCTGTGTCCCCCTGTCAGTCCCAGTCCTGTTCCCCTGCATGTCCCTGTGTCCCGGTCTCCTCCTGTGTCCCCTCTGTCCCTGTGTCCTGTCTCCCTGTGTCCCAGTCTCCCTGTCCCCCTGTCTGTCCCCCTGTGTCCCGGCCCTGTCCTCCTGTGTCCTGTCTCCCCTGTCCCCTGTGTCCCTGTCTCCTGTCCCCCTGTGTCCCGTCTCCTATCCTGTCCTGTGTCCCCCTGTGTCCCCTGTCCCTGTGTCCCTGTCTCCCTGTTCTCCTGTCCCAGTCTCCCTGTCCCTGTGTCCTGTGTCCCGGTCTCCCTGTCCCCCTGTGTGTCTCCCCCTGTCTCCCCCCTGTGTCCCTGTCCCCTGTGTCTCCCCCTGTTCTCCCCTGTGTCCCGTTTCCTTCTGTTCTCTGTTCCATCTGTGTCCCGGTCTCCCTGTCCCCCTGTGTCCTGGTCTCCCTGTTCCCCTGTGTCCCGTCCTCCCCTGTCCCCCCTGTCCCGTTCTCCCTGTCCCCCTGTGTCCCGGGTCTCCCTGTCCTCATGTCCCCCTGTCTCCTTGTCCCCCCTGTGTCCCGTTCTCCCTGTTCTCCAGTCTTCTCCCTGTTCCCCTGTGTCCCGAAGGTCTCCCTGTTCCCTGTGTCCCGCTTTTCCCTGTCCCTCTGTCCCCCGATCTCCTGTTCTCCCTGTTCCTCTGTGTCCCGGTCTCCCTGTTCCCCTGCGTCCCGGTCTCGATGTCCCCTGTGTCCCTGTCTCCCTGTTCCCCTGCGTCCCGGTCTCCCTGTTCCCCTGCGTCCCGGTCTCCCTGTTCCCCTGTCCCCCCTGTGTCTCCCTGTTCCCCTGTCCCCCTGTGTCCCCTTCTCCCTGTCCCCCTGCGTCCCGGTTCCCCTGTCCCCCTTGCGTCCCGGGGTCTCCCTGTTCCCCTGCGTCCCGGTCTCCCTGTTCCTCTGTGTCCCGGTCTCCCTGTTCCCCTGAGTCCAGTTCTCCCTGTCCCCCTGTGTCCCGGTCTCCCTGTTCCCCTGTGTCCCGGTCTCCCTGTTCCCCTGCGTCCCGGTCTCCCTGTTCCCCTGCGTCCCGGTCTCCCTGTTCCCCTGCGTCCCGGTCTCCCTGTTCCCCTGCGTCCCGGTCTCCCTGTTCCCCTGTCCCCCTGTGTCCCGGTCTCCCTGTTCCCCTGTCCCCGTGTCCCGGTCTCCCTGTCCCCCTGCGTCCCGGTCTCCCTGTTCCCCTGCGTCCCGGTCTCCCTGTTCCTCTGTATCCCGGTCTCCCTGTCCCCCTGCGTCCCGGTCTCCCTGTTCCCCTGTCCCCCTGTGTCCCGGTCTCCCTGTTCCCCTGTCCCCGTGTCCCGGTCTCCCTGTCCCCCTGCGTCCCGGTCTCCCTGTTCCCCTGCGTCCCGGTCTCCCTGTTCCTCTGTATCCCGGTCTCCCTGTCCCCCTGCGTCCCGGTCTCCCTGTTCCCCTGCGTCCCGGTCTCCCTGTTCCCCTGCGTCCCGGTCTCCCTGTTCCCCTGTGTCCCGGTCTCCCTGTTCCCCTGCGTCCCGGTCTCCCTGTTCCCCTGTGTCCCGGTCTCCCAGTT
>NC_088216.1:83350788-83363288 GCF_036934945.1 Oncorhynchus masou masou
ACTGTATATATCTGCATATCTATATTCCCAGTCATGTGAAATCCATAGATTAGGGCCTAATTCATTCATTTAAATTGACTGATTTCCCTATATGAACTGTAACTCAGTAAAATCTTAATTGTTGAACTTCTATTTTTGTTCAGTATAAGTCACAAGCTGCTAATGACATTAATTAAGTTGAATTGATTAAACTAATAAATATAAAGTAATCTATTCCAAGCCTGATGGGTATTACAGGTGACCCATGCCAAATGTTCCACTATGTTCCACTATGAGCAGTAGTTGGATAATTGTTCTAGTTGGGTGCGCTGGTCGAATTTGACACACACACACAAAAAAAAAAACATTTTAAATAACAATACATCAAATCAAAACGGTGTCTGCCCTGCCCTCACTGTGGCCTGCTGCTGTGTTGAGCAATCCACTCTCCTCTACCGCCATGGCCTCGAGAAAAAAGAAACAAATGTTCTGATCATATAAAGTTTCAAAATGCAACTGTAGGAAAAACACAGCTTTGGAAGCTTCGTCCTCTTCTCCCTGCCAAAGAGAGGAGGGTTTCCGCTTTCCGTATGTATAATCTTCAACTCTCAATATTCAGCTCAATAGCAACTATTTTACAACGGAAATATTTTATACAACTTTGAGAGACGGAGGGGCACATGTGCACCTGCCATAGGCATATAGGTATCATGGGTAGTAGACTACAAGTGCAACGTTTTTTTAGTACATTACATTTACTGTTGGACGAATACATCACTATTATATTTTGAGTTTCCACTTCCTCGGGTGTTGAACCCCTAATTAATTGTCGGTTTGCACGGTGATGAGGGCTAGTGTTGATTAAATGCCAGGACCGAATTCTTGTCCCAGTCCTCCGCTGGTCATGAGAATGGTCAGATTGATAAAAAAAGGGAAAGGATCTGAGGCATTTATGTTGCTTACTACTCATAACAACTCAAGGTCCGGAAATTATTTTATCAATTACACCCCCACTAGGACGCACTGTTGTGGCGCACTAACCCTCAGATAAAATATTTATTGGAATAAGATACAGTTGAGAAAATAACAGCAATGGAATGGAAAGCATGTAAAAGTATCCTATCGATGGCAAAATCCATGCATTCTGTGTAATTGCACCAGCTCTCACTGAAGACAAATCTGTATAGCGCCTGGTATAGCAGAACGGTGAGAGGGGGAAGGTAGCCCAGACAAGTTGGAAAGAAAAAAAGTTTCACTTTTTGGGTAACCCTTTTCAGTAGCACATGGAAGAAGGAGGGGTCTGAGCCGGGTGGAAGAATAGAACTTCAGGACAGACAGAATGGGTGGGAAACGGGGCTCAGATTTCAGCTTGACAGGGGGTAAGGGGCTGGACTGATATTTGGGAATATACAAAAATTCATTGAAGGCAACGGACACATAAAACTGCCGTGCCTGATCTGACGCAGGTCGGTACTACATTTCTGGAGGGGTCTGGATTCTCCATTGGTTTTTTTTTTTTTTGGAAGGTGGTTGAATGTATGGTTCGGCTGTGTAACTGGGAACACACACACACAAAGAGAGAAGTCCTTTAGTTCTTTCTTTTTCTTCTCCCCCAAAAGGCCCTGCATGTCTAACATTTAGACATGTTTAGCTTTGTGGATTCGAGGACTGTACTGCTACTTGTAGCAACCCATGTCGTTCTATTAGCTGTTGTCAAATGTCAGGACGAAGACCGTAAGTGGCATTTTTTTTTTTTCCCAAAAATATTTATTCGAAAAAAAGTTTAGGAAAATACTTGAAATGCTAAATTAACTGAAACAGATGATCAAATGCAACTTTTGAGAACTTTTATACTGTGTGTGTGTGGGGGGGGTTGTATATCACTGGCAATAAGTCACATATATTTGGGATACACTGTGAATCGCATATGTATGTTACATTTCATTGTTGGTCATTGTTTTTCTGCTTGAGCAATTGCATTCACCGTTACACAAAGGATATGCGCGATTATTGCCATTCCACAAAGCCACGGAAAGGTGCGGGGATAGATAAGGGAAAGGTGTCTTGAGAGCCTAATTGCTTATATTCAAATTGCACTTTCGATTGCAAAGCTGTGAATGTCACAAGTTATAACCAATTGACAACTATCGTAGATAAATGGGATTCCAATGATGTGCGTAAAAGTGATGGACTTGATCTTGAGTTGCTGACTGTTTTCATATTGTTGATCCAAGTGCAGTAAGGTAATTTGATATAGCCAATGAAGAATGTGCTGTTGAAGATTCTCGGAAATTCTACTATATGCCATACAGATCGGAATACTCTGGTAAGGTAGAGGACTCAGCAGCTCTCCGCAAGCTATCCAATCTTCCCCGCGATCCTCCACCCGCCCTCCTCTCACAAGTTGCGCTGCCGCTGGGCTGAACACCTGCGGGTACTTTTGCAAACATTCCGAGAGCGCTTTGACAGCGCTCAACGTTATTCATTTTGAGACAGACTGTGGGGACCAAAACAAACGACAAGACCAAGAAAAGGTGGTCAGCCTCAAAGGCCTGTGTGTGAAAAGAGTTAACATTCCATTCCTGTCAGAGGCAATTCCAGGCGTGTTGGAGTCGGAACGGTGGAACGGTGGAACGTAACGGTGGAACGGTGGAACGTAACGAAAATCTATTTATGTGCCGAAACCTGGGAATTATTATATGAATAGCTTAATAACCAGCTTACCATATCATAACCCGCCACACATGACCCTAATATTCTGATATCCCGATTATATGCCACTTAAATCCCTCCCTATACCCATTGGCCACATTGAAGAAGCGATATTGAGACTTGGCGTGACAATCAATTCAATCGATTTAAATTGAACAGATTATGTATTTTAAATATTGTATCCTATTTATGGAGAAAGTTTAGGAGACTAGGATAGGGAGCCGTTATAGAGACACTGGTGGACGGAAGCCAGGATTAAAGTTCCATCCATTTGATTTGAGTGCTTCCATCTGGTTCCGAGATTTACCCAGCCCCAGGCACTGACAGGCAGAGGAGAGGGAGAAATAAATATAATCTGGTATGAGGACTACTGGAGAAAAAAAACATTATAAAAGAGACAGGGAGGTTATTATTGTAATTATACTAAGGCACATTTTTTTATGCATAAGCGCTCAGTGCAGAAATAGTAAGGCTCCGCAATAAATAGTAGAGTAGCAAAGACAATGAGAGAGGCTAGGGGGGAAAGAAAAACGTGCTGTCCTCCCAAATAAAACACATGAAATTGCAGACAGTCTCAGGTTACCCTTTCGGAGTGGGCTGGGGCCCCTGGAATATAATGCAAGTCGTTCTTCTCCTGAGAGAGAGAGAGAGAGAAATATTTCTGACTGGGACGTGCTAAGAAGTCCTAAAGTAGCCAAAAGTGGCTAGAGGAAGGAAGACTAGCAGGCTCAAAGGGGAGCAGTAGCTCCAAGTCCCTGGCTGGTATCAAGTCACTGCAAGGTGGAGGAGGTCAATCCACTACCTCTACCTCTCTGGCTGTGCCATGGGAGGATAGGTCTATGCGGAGTTGGCCCGAGCTGAGTGAGAAGGTATTCAATCTGTGTGTCCAAAAATGGCACCCTATTCCCTATTTAGTGAACTGCTTTTGACTAAGGCCCATACACTCTTAGAGGGGAAAAAAGTACCATTTAGCTGTCCCTATAGGAGAACCATTTGAAGAACCCTTTTGGGTTCCACGTAGAACCCTCTGTAGAAACAAGGGTTCTCCTATGGGCACAGTCGGAGAACCCTTTGAGAACCCTTTTTCTAAGAGTGTAGGGAATAGAGAGCCTTAAAAAGGGAATAGGGAGGTATTTGAGACACAATCTATATCACCATGCCATGGAAGGCTTGTGGCTAGAGGTTGAAGCTGAGGGGGAAAAAGGTATTCAATACTCCGCCAGCAAGTTCCAACAAATTCAGCTGGGAACCATAGTTAACTCCAACATCCGTCTCTCCCACACACCTGTCTTCACTTTAATATGTTCCATCCTCCATTTTGTTTCTAAAGGAAAGAGGAGGCTGTAGCCAACTCAGGAAGACTGCAGCACAGATTAGGTCTATCCTTGTGTTTGCAATAAAGAACCAGAATCCCACTTTCTGACCACCACTTGTCCTCTATTCATCAGATAAGATAGAATAGAACAGAAACACAATCAAACAGAAAATATTTTTCAACAGAAATAGCTAATGTTGCTTAGTCAGTGCTTCACTAGGTCTTACATTGTAGCCCAAGTGACTAAGGAGATAGGTTAATTTAACCCAAGTGACTGAGGAGATATGTTAATTTAACCCGAGTGACTGAGGAAATATGTTAATTTGCCCCATGTGACTGAGGAGATATGTTAATTCACCCCACCTGACTGAGGAGATATGTTATTTTAACCCAAGTGACTGAGGAAATATGTTAATTCACCCCACCTGACTGAGGAGATATGTTATTTTAACCCAAGTGACTGAGGAGATATGTTAATTTACCCCACCTGACTGAGGAGATATGTTAATTTACCCCACCTGACTGAGGAGATATGTTAATTTACCCCACCTGACTGAGGAGATATGTTAGTTTACCCCACCTGACTGAGGAGATATGTTAATTTACCCCACCAAGTATAGTCCCAAAGGTTTCTGTATAAAAGCTGTCCATTTTTCCGTTCTTTGACGTTTCATGGCTTCCAGATGGGGGTTAAAAAGGGCCCTATGTTTGTACAAGGCAGTAGCTCTGTCCCTCTAAGAAAGGACCTCATTCATGACCTACAGAGGTTTGTTGGTTACCTAGACCTGACCAGGCCCCAGGCCTCTAAATGTAGCTACAGTACTCTCTCTGACTTCATGCCACGTTCCGCTCATTCCACCTTCCACTCTTTTCAAGTTCCACTTGACGCCTAATGGAATGTCCTGATTGACCTCGGGCTGCCAACGTTAACTTCCGGGGCTTTTCAGCTGTGAGGTTCCAGTCATGACGTTGAGTTAACGGTGCAGTTTGATAGAATGATAACTTCTGGTATGAGATATTGACCCCCCCTCCCCCCGGGGGGGGCCCGGAATATTTTTTTATTTTTTTTGTTAAACGCTCAAACACCTTGTTTGAACAATGCGTGTTGCCTAGTCTATGTGAAAATGGTGCCACTCGTTGCTTCGGGTTAGAAAGTAATTTCTGCCTAAAGACAAACAAACCCAGCTTATAGACAAGGGAATTGGACATGTGCAGTAGGCCTTTGTTTGGGCATCTGAGTCTATGTAGGCTACAGTTCGTTATATTTGCCTTAAAATGACTCCTCTACTTTGAAGGGAGAAGTTCAGGCTTGCGACATGGTCCAAAATGATGGAGACACTACTCAGGATTCTCTTGAAGAAAAAACTCCAAACAGCCTGTTTTGTGAGATGGTGCTGACGCCTAGTGGTTGATAATGAACCTGCAGGCGATTGGTGCCGGTCTCACAGTGTATCTGTGTGCCTCTAAATCAACTGATGTGTTGACAAGTGATAAAGTTTACCTGGAACATGGTGGCTCTATAAACAAACAAAGGTTTCAATAGTTTTGGATAATGGGTTGTCTTTGTTGTGGGTCTGGCTCAGCCTGGTATTTCAACAAAAAAACAAAATAATGGTGGGCTTTTGTTGTTTACATCAAAATGTATTGTAGACCTATTGTCTAATGATGAGCCACTAACTGACATTTTATCCCTCAGTAATTGATTGATTGAGTGATGATGCATTATTGTCTCTCTTCCCTCCCACCACACACACCTGCTCTGGCCTCTTGTGTTGTGACTGGTCACACACACACACACACACACACACACACACACACACACACACACACACACACACACACACACACACACACACACACACACACACACAAAAACACACAAACACACAAACACACACACACACACAAAAACACAAACACACACACACACACTCACTCACAGAGGACGTAGGCAGCTGTATGCAGGACGGACAGAGCTATAGTGACAAGGACGTATGGAAACCAGAGCCGTGTCGTATTTGTGTGTGCGACACGGGAACTGTCCTGTGTGACGAAATAATCTGCGAGGAGATTAAAGACTGCCCCAAACCCGAGATCCCATTCGGAGAGTGTTGCCCCATCTGCGTGCGGGGCGGGGAAGCCCCCCCAAGTGGTCGTAATTTATTTATTTATTTACCTCACATAAATAAATTACTGTCTGTCTGTGGAATTCATATTGTTACCTTTGGGAAAAAAACAGCATAAGGAATAAACCATATCATCAAAAGATGCCTTAGGCCTATACTATTACCGATACCTGTGGCTTTGGCCCTGTATAATACTGGCCCTATATAATGCTGGCCCTATATAATACTGGACCTATATAATACTGTCTCTATATAATATTGGCCCTATATAATACTGTCTCTATATAATGCTGGCCCTATATAATGCTGGCCCTATATAATGCTGGCCCTATATAATGCTGGCCCTATATAATACTGGCCCTATATAATACTGGCCCTATATAATACTGGACCTATATAATACTGGCCCTATATAATATTGGCCCTGTATAATACTGGCCCTGTATAATGCTGAACCTATATAATGCTGGCACTATATAATGCTGGCCCTATATAATGCTGGCCCTATATAATACTGGCTCTATATAATGCTGGCCCTATATAATGCCGGCTCTATATAATGCTGGCCCTATATAATGCTGGTCCTACATAATGCTGGCCCTATATAATGCTGGCCGTATATAATGCTGACCCTATATAATGCTGGCCGTATATAATGCTGGCCCTATATAATGCTGGCCCTATATAATGCTGGCCCTATATAATGCTGGCCCTATATAATACTGGCCCTATATAATGCTGGCCCTATATAATGCTGGCCCTATATAATACTGGCCCTATATAATACTGGCCCTATATAATGCTGGCCCTATATAATACTGGCCCTATATAATTCTGGCCCTATATAATGCTGGCCCTATATAATACTGGCCCTATATAATGCTGGCCCTATATAATACTGGCCCTATATAATTCTGGCCCTATATAATACTGGCCCTATATAATGCTGGCCCTATATAATGTTGGTGTATGCTGTTCTTTTCCCAAAAAAACAAATAATGAAGAACAAATAACAACAAATAACAGAATGACACTTCTGTATAATGTATTTCAAAGAAATGCTGCTTCAACGTTATTTTTCCATAGTTGGGTCAGCTCACCTTGGGCCCATCTTGCTTGGATATTACTCCAGCCAGCCAGACAGCCAGCCAGCCAGCCAGCCAGCCAGCCAGCCAGCACCAGTATGATGACCACATGTGGTAGTCATTACCTCACTTTAACAGACATGGCCTAGCATACTGACTACCGCTGCAGACTCTCTCGCTCTCTCTTTCGCTCTGCAGAATACAGCAAATGTGATTTGAAAGAGAATAGAGAAAGAGGAGAGACAGCAAAGGAGAGAGAGAAAAATAGAGAGGGGGAGAGAGAGTGAAACAGTTGTGAGAGAGAGAGAGAGAGAGAGAGAGAGAGAGAGAGAGAGAGAGAGAGAGAGAGAGAGAGAGAGAGAAGAGAGAGGAGAGAGAGAGAGAGAGAGAGAGAGAGAGAGAATAGAGAGAGAGAAAGAGAGGGAGAATAGAGAGAGAGAGGAAGAATAGAGAGAGAGAGAGAGAGGGAGAATAGAGAGAGAGAGAGAGACAGAGAGAGAGAGCGAGAGAGAGAGAGAGGTAGAATAGAGAGAGAGAAAAGAGAGAGGGAGAATAGAGACAGAGAGAGAGAGAGAGAGGGAGAGAGAGAGAAAAGAGAGAGAGAGAGGGGGGGAGAGAGAGGGAGAATAGAGAGAGAGAGAGAGAGAGAGAGAAAGAGAGAGAGAGAGAGAGAGAGAGAGAGAAAGAGAGAGAGAGAGAGAGAATAGAGAGAGGGAGGGAGGCTCTATGGAAGGGAGAGAGGTATTAGAGCAGTGATACAGTATTACACTGTGTTAAAACAATAGCATTAATTCTGCTGTGTCCTGAGACTCGTTCAGGGTTCACATTCTGGGTTAATATCCTAACAATGAGGGGCCTGTTGTGAGATAGAACTCGTATGTTGCCAATGCCATATGGGATTTGTCTACTCAGCTCTTTTGATCTGAACTGAGCAATCAAACGTTTGTCATCGAATACGTTCGAAGAGCATCTTTGAAAGCAGAAGTGTCATTTGTATTTTATATACATGTTTTATACTGGACCTATACTGCTTTGATTTCTTTTTACTTGATACAATATGACATGAGTACTGTATTTGAGTACTGTATTTGAGTACTGTATTTGAGTACTGTATTTGAGTACTGTATTTGAGTACTGTATTTGAGTACTGTATTTGAGTACTTTACTTTGAGTACTGTATTTGAGTACAGTATTTGAGTACTGTATTTGAGTACTCTACTTTGAGTACTGTATTTGAGTACTTTACTTTGAGTACTGTATTTGAGTACTGTATTTGAGTACTTTACTTTGAGTACTGTATTTGAGTACTCTACTTTGAGTACTGTATTTGAGTACTGTATTTGAGTACTTTACTTTGAGTACTGTATTTGAGTACTCTACTTTGAGTACTGTATTTGAGTACTGTATCTTGGACATATATTTGCTGAGATAAATCCTCTATGGGCATATGTATTTTCCCTGTCTCTTGCTCTGTATGACCTCTCTCGCCTGCTTTACTTCTGTCCCCTCCTGAGATGGTGCTACAACCAACACTTTGTCCAAATCCTCATGGGTTCTTTGGTTTTTTGGGGGGTATCTACACTATGATTTTGGGTGGTGGTCTGCAAATGCTATTCCATTCTGGTGCTTTAGGCTGTGTCCCAAATGACACCCTCTTCTCTATATAGTGCACTACTTTTGACCAGAGCCCTAAGGGCCCAGAAGTGCACTATATAGGGAATAGGGTGCCATTTTGGCATGCATCCTTAGAATACAGTAATTGAGGTTAGTAAATCGTTCTGGTTTCCTGCAGTCTGCCTGGCGAGCAGTGAGGGAGGACAGACCTAGTGGGTTATTTCACTACCATTGTTTTAACATCCATCCATCCATCTCTCTCTCCCTCTCTCTCTCTCTCTCTCTCTCTCTCTCTCTCTCTCTCTCTCAACCTCTCCCCCCCTTTCCCCATCCCCCCCCTCTCCCCCCTCTCTCTCCCCCCTCTCTCTCCTCTCTCTCTCTCTCTCTCTCTCTCTCTCTCCCTCTCTCCTCCTCCCTCTCCCCCCTCTCCCCCTCTCTCCCCCTCCCCCCCCCTCTCCCCCTCTCTCTCCCTCTCTCTCTCTCGCTCTCTCTCTATCTCTCTCTCGCTCTCTCCCTCCCTCTCTCTCTCCTTTCATCGCTCTCTTCCTTCGTACCAACAGGGGCCCCCGGAGCTAAGGTGAGACAATGTTGGGTTTGGTGTGTCTTTGTTTGTGTGTTTGTGTGTCTGTGTGTCTGTGTGTCTGTCTGTCTGTCTGTCTGTCTGTCTGTCTGTCTGTCTGTGATGGCTTCAATTAGCTGTGAACCTGGACTAATACCAAAGCTAAAGTCTGTGTTTTGACAGATTGAGGTGATTCTCTAATGTGAGCAGTAGTCAGACAGTTCATAACAATGTCTCCTCCAGCCTCGTGCAGCACATACCAGATCTATGTCTTTAATGAGAAGGTCTCAGCCCGGAATCTACGCTGAACATTGCTCTGTTTCCCTATTGTTACATCACAGCTCAGTGATAAGTGATGCTGTTAACCTCTCTGCGCACAAAACCCGCTAGCGGGTTGAAATTCCACAACATACGGTGATCGTTACATAAATAGTCATATTAAACATTCATGAGAATACAAGTGTCTCACATGTATCGAAAGCTTAGGATCTTGCTAATCCAACTGCGTTGTCAGATTTTAAAAAGGATTTACTGTGAAAGAATACGATGCGATTATCTGAGCATAGAGCCCCATAAAAATAATTTTTTAAAGGATCTTCAGTTTGGAGTGAAGCAAGTAGGTCTAGGAATCATTTTGTAATGTTACGTCTCACTTTGTTGTTGGTGTTGTTTCTCTGTTTTGTCTTCCACAGGGATGACTTTGTCTGCCATTCGTATCACAGTTTCTTTATAGACAGGGTAGACAGTTATAGAAATCAAGTCAAGTGAATGCAGGTCATCTCTCTATTTTTCTATTCTCTATTCCTAAAGAATCACTCATGTCGTTGCTTCCTGTCTTTCTTTCCCAACAGGGTCAGAAAGGGGAACCAGGAGATATCACAGATGTGAGTAAACTCTAACGGTCCACATTACACCTCTATCTGAAAAACTGTCTTCATATCTTTGCCACCCCTGGCTGGTCTACAGCAGTCTTTTCCCCCCTTGTTGTATTTTAAGGCAGAGGGTCTTGCCTCACCTCTAAGCACGAGGCCGACATTTGATTATTACTGTTTAGATTCAAACACGGAGCGTTTGTGTGTGTGTTTTTTTGTGTTTGTAGAGGCACAATGAGCAACAGAACATGGTGACATGGCGACGGGTATTGCTAGTGTTATATATTGTTTGTAAAGGGACTAACATTGAACTTACGGACAGTTAAGGCACTAGGACAGTATAGTATTAGCTACGGAATCATTCTCCCTGCTGTGAAGTGGATTGTCCTGGTAATGACACAGGAACAGAGGCCAGGTCAGCACCTAACATGCAGCTCAAAATGCTTTAACAAATTAGCACATAAAAGGGTGAGAAGATGATAACATTAGCTAGACCTGGGTAGGGTTAGGGTTGGCCTAAATTTGAGTCATATTTCCTGGTCAGGTCTGGTTAGGTTTACTACACATTTAACCCATATTTCATTTTTTTTTTTTTGGGGGGGGGGGGCTTTATTTCATTTTATTAGAGCTGACTTGGGTTAGCACACTCAGAAGGCAGAGAACCAAACACAACAAAACCTTAATTCCTTCATTCCCTCTCAGCAGTAGTATCAGATCCCTACTGTATGAAGCTGAAGACAGAGAGAGAGCGGAGGGGGAGAGAGAGAGAGAGAGAGAGCGGAGGGGGAGAGAGAGAGAGAGAGAGCGGAGGGGGAGAGAGAGAGAGAGAGGAGGGAGGGAGGGAGCTCAGTTGATCCCCACTGTCTGCTACGCACATGTAAATACTTTATTCTACTCTGCTCTCCTCTCCTCTCTCTCTGCTCTCTCCATCTCTCTCTCTTTATCTATCTATCTCTCTTCCTTTCTTTATTTATTTCTTTCTTTCATTCTCTTCCAGGAAATAACAGGACATTGTTTGCTGTCGTTTATTATTATATCCTTGAAATGTATGTGATTAGCAATGGTATACTATTAGGGGATTTTTATTTTTTATTTACCTTTATTTAATCAGTCAAGTCAGTTAAGAACAAATTCTTATTTTCAATGACGGCCTAGGAACAGTGGGTTAACTGCCTGTTCAGGGGCAAAACGACAGATTTGTACCTTGTCAGCTCGGGGATTTGAACTTGCAACCTTCCGGTTACTAGTCCAACGCTCTAACCACTAGGCCACCCTGGACGGTGTCACCCTGCCGCCCAAATAAACTTCTTTCTTCCTTAAACTCTTTAACAATATTAAAAAATATTGTATTCAGCACTTCGAGGGGATAGAAAGGTCAGATTTATATTTCAGTCCAATTCAAAAGAATATGAGAAGATTAACATCGTTCTTTTGGTGGGGTGGGGGGACTTCCTGTGTCTGGTTTTAAAGTCATTATAAGTGCTAGGTGGACCCTCTAACTTTAATCACACACACTGTATATAGACTTTAACCTACCTGGTTAAATAAAGACGAAATAATAAATAAATAAATAAAAATCAACCCTGGATTGAACGTAGGAAAAAAACAACTCACGACTGACTACAATGTGACTCGTTCTTCTTCTGTTTCCTGTTTCTCAGGTCGTAGGACCAAGAGGACCTGGAGGCCCTTTGGTATGGAAATGATTTCAACATGTCCCCCCCCCTGTTGAACATGTCCCCCCCCCCCCGTTGAACATGTCACCCCCCGTTGAACATGTCCCCTCCCTGTTGAACCCCCCCCTGTTGAACATGTCCCCTCCCTGTTGAACATGTCCCCCCATGTCCCTCCCCCCCGTTGAACATGTCCCCTCCCCGTTGAACATGTCCCCCCCCATGTCGCCCCCGTTGAACATGTCCCCTCCATGTTGAACATGTCCCCCCCCCCCTGTTGAACATGTCCCCCCCCCGTGAACATGTCCCCTCCCCATGTCCCCCCTGTTGAACATGTCCCCCCCCCCCCGTTGAACATGTCCCCCCCCTGTTGAACATGTCCCCCCCCATGTCCCCTCCCTGTTGAACATGTCCCATCCCCCTGTTGAACATGTCCCCCCCCATGTTGAACATGTCCCCATCCCTGTTGAACATGTCCCCCTCCATGTTGAACATGTCCCCTCCCCCCCGTTGAACATGTCCCCTCCCGTTGAACATGTCCCCCCCTGTTGAACATGTCCCCCCT
>NC_088216.1:83368288-83403288 GCF_036934945.1 Oncorhynchus masou masou
AGTAGTGCACTACAGTACATTGTGACCAGGTCCCATAGAGATCAACAGTAGTGCACTACATTACATTGTGACCAGGTCCCATAGAGATCAACAGTAGTGCACTACATTACATTGTGACCAGGTCCCATAGAGATCAACAGTAGTGCACTAAATAGGGAATATGATGCCTTTTGGGATGCATCCCTATGAGTCTTTGGCCTGGGAAGGAAGGTGTTTATGGTTGGGAAAACGTCCTCTATCACACCCTGGTGTTTATGATGGATTCCTACCATTCTTTACCTCAGCAGAGGTCAACAGAGGTCATGGACTAGGCACTCAGGTGACACATAGTTGGCTAGTGATGGCAACATGTTGAACATTGCAATAGATTGTGCTTAGGTCCAGTCCATACTAGTGAATGTTTGGATCAATTTTGAGGATTGTTTTTTAATTTTTTAATTTTTATCAGTTTTTGGGTTCAATCACATTTTCAGTCCACAATTTGCTTTTCCAGTTTATTAATTTATTGATCATTATTTTTTTTACAGAAACATTTACAACTATTAAATCTTTGTTTGCACCAAAAATAAATAAAAGGGAATGAGTGTAGTGGTGAACACATTCCTTCCTAGATTATTTGTCAGGACCATAGACTGGTGGGCTGGTTTCTCTGGACCATAGACTGGTGGGCTGGTTTCCCTGGACCATAGACTGGTGGGCTGGTTTCTCTGGATCATAGACTGGTGGGCTGGTTTCTCTGGACCATAGACTGGTGGGCTGGTTTCTCTGGACCATAGACTGGTGGGCTGGTTTCTCTGGACCATAGACTGGTGGGCTGGTTTCTCTGGATCATAGACTGGTGGGCTGGTTTCTCAGGACCATAGACTGGTGGGCTGGTTTCTCTGGATCATAGACTGGTGGGCTGGTTTCTCAGGACCATAGACTGGTGGGCTGGTTTCTCTGGACCATAGACTGGTGGGCTGGTTTCCCTGGACCATAGACTGGTGGGCTGGTTTCCCTGGACCATAGACTGGTGGGCTGGTTTCTCAGGACCATAGACTGGTGGGCTGGTTTCCCCGGACCATAGACTGTGGTGGGCTGGTTTCTCTGGACCATAGACTGTGGTGGGCTGGTTTCTCAAGACCATAGACTGGTGGGCTGGTTTCTCTGGACCATAGTCTGGTGGGCTGGTTTCCCTGGACCATAGACTGATGGGCTGGTTTCTCTGGACCATAGACTGGTGGGCTGGTTTCTCTGGACCAAAGACTGTGGTGGGCTGGTTTCTCTGGACCATAGACTGGTGGGCTGGTTTCTCTGGACCATAGACTGGTGGGCTGGTTTCTCTGGACCATAGACTGGTGGGCTGGTTTCTCTGGACCATAGACTGGTGAGCTGGTTTCTCTGGACCATAGACTGGTGGGCTGGTTTCCCTGGACCATAGACTGTGGTGGGCTGGTTTCTCTGGAACATAGACTGTGGTGGGCTGGTTTCTCTGGACCATAGACTGTGGGTGGGCTTGTTTCTCTGGACCATAGACTGGTGGGCTGGTTTCTCTGGACCATAGACTGGTGGGCTGGTTTCTCTGGACCATAGACTGTGGTGGGCTGGTTTCTCTGGACCATAGACTGTGGTGGGCTGGTTTCCCTGGACCATAGACTGGTGGGCTGGTTTCTCTGGACCATATACTGTGGTGGGCTGGTTTCTCTGGACCATAGACTGTGGTGGGCTGGTTTCCCCGGACCATAGACTGTGGTGGGCTGGTTTCTCTGGACCATAGACTGTGGTGGGCTGGTTTCTCTGGACCATAGACTGGTGGGCTGGTTTCCTGGACCATAGACTGTGGTGGGCTGGTTTCTCTGGACCATAGAGTGGTGGGCTTGTTTCTCCGGACCATAGACTGGTGGGCTGGTTTCTCTGGACCATAGACTGTGGTGGGCTGGTTTCCCCGGACCATAGACTGTGGTGGGCTGGTTTCTCTGGACCATAGACTGTGGTGGGCTGGTTTCTCTGTACCATAGTCTGTGGTGGGCTGGTTTCTCAGGACCATAGAGTGGTGGGCTGGTTTCTCCGGACCATAGACTGGTGGGCTGGTTTCTCTGGACCATAGACTGTGGTGGGCTGGTTTCTCTGGACCATAGACTGGTGGGCTGGTTTCTCCCATAGACCATGACTGGTGGGCTGGTTTCCCTGGACCATAGACTGGTGGGCTGGTTTCTCTGGACCATAGACTGGTGGGCTGGTTTCCCCGGACCATAGACTGTGGTGGGCTGGTTTCTCTGGACCATAGACTGTGGTGGGCTGGTTTCCCCGGACCATAGACTGTGGTGGGCTGGTTTCTCTGGACCATAGACTGGTGGGCTGGTTTCCCTGGACCATAGACTGATGGGCTGGTTTCTCTGGACCATAGACTGGTGGGCTGGTTTCTCTGGACCATAGACTGGTGAGCTGGTTTCTCTGGACCATAGACTGGTGGGCTGGTTTCCCTGGACCATAGACTGTGGTGGGCTGGTTTCTCTGGAACATAGACTGTGGTGGGCTGGTTTCTCTGGACCATAGACTGTGGGTGGGCTTGTTTCTCTGGACCATAGACTGGTGGGCTGGTTTCTCTGGAGCATAGACTGTGGTGGGCTGGTTTCTCTGGACCATAGACTGTGGTGGGCTGGTTTCTCTGGACCATAGACTGTGGTGGGCTGGTTTCCCTGGACCATAGACTGGTGGGCTGGTTTCTCTGGACCATATACTGTGGTGGGCTGGTTTCTCTGGACCATAGACTGTGGTGGGCTGGTTTCTCAGGAACATAGACTGTGGTGGGCTGGTTTCTCTGGACCATAGACTGTGGTGGGCTGGTTTCTCTGGACCATAGACTGTGGTGAGCTGGTTTCTCTGGACCATAGACTGTGGTGGGCTGGTTTCTCAGGAACATAGACTGTGGTGGGCTGGTTTCTCTGGACCATAGACTGTGGTGGGCTGGTTTCCCCGGACCATAGACTGTGGTGGGCTGGTTTCTCTGGACCATAGACTGTGGTGGGCTGGTTTCTCTGGACCATAGACTGTGGTGGGCTGGTTTCCCCGGACCATAGACTGTGGTGGGCTGGTTTCTCTGGACCATAGACTGTGGTGGGCTGGTTTCTCAGGACCATAGAGTGGTGGGCTGGTTTCTCCGGACCATAGACTGGTGGGCTGGTTTCTCTGGACCATAGACTGTGGTGGGCTGGTTTCTCTGGACCATAGACTGTGGTGGGCTGGTTTTTCTGGACCATAGTCTGTGGTGGGCTGGTTTCTCAGGACCATAGAGTGGTGGGCTGGTTTCTCCGGACCATAGACTGGTGGGCTGGTTTCTCAGGACCATAGACTGTGGTGGGCTGGTTTCTCTGGACCATAGACTGTGGTGGGCTGGTTTCTCTGGACCATAGACTGGTGGGCTGGTTTCCCCGGACCATAGACTGGTGGGCTGGTTTCCCCGGACCATAGACTGTGGTGGGCTGGTTTTTCTGGAGCATAGAATGTGGTGGGCTGGTTTCCCTGGACCATAGACTGTGGTGGGCTGGTTTCTCAGGACCATAGACTGGTGGGCTGGTTTCTCTGGACCATAGACTGGTGGGCTGGTTTCTCTGGACCATAAATCAAATTTATTTTTCAAATGTATTTTTTATTTTTTATTTTATATATAGCCCTTCGTACATCAGCTGATATCTCAAAGTGCTGTACAGAAACCCAGCCTAAAACCCCAAACAGCAAGCAATGCAGGTGTAGAAGCACGGTGGTCAGGAAAAACTCCATAGAAAGGCCAAAACCTAGGAAGAAACCTAGAGAGGAACCAGGTTATGTGGGGTGGCCAGTCCTCTTCTGGCTGTGCCGGGTAGAGATTATAACAGAACATGGCCAAGATGTTCAAATGTTCATAAATGACCAGCATGGTCGAATAATAATAAGGCAGAACAGTTGAAACTGGAGCAGCAGCACGGCCAGGTGGACTGGGGACAGCAATGAGTCATCATGTCAGGTAGTCCTGGGGCATGGTCCTAGGGCTCAGGTCCTCCGAGAGAGAGAAGGAGAGAATTAGAAAATGCACACTTAGATACACACAGGACCCCGAATTGGACAGGAGAAGTACTCCAGATATAACAAACTGACCCCAGCCCCCCGACACATCAACTACTGCAGCATAAATACTGGAGGCTGAGACAGGAGGGGTTAGGAGACATTGTGGCCCCCATCCGAGACTGTGGTGGGCTGGTTTCCCCGGACCATAGACTGTGGTGGACTGGTTTCTCTGGACCATAGACTGGTGGGCTGGTTTCCCTGGACCATAGACTGTGGTGGGCTGGTTTCCCCGGACCATAGACTGTGGTGGGCTGATTTCTCTGGACCATAGACTGTGGTGGGCTGGTTTCTCTGTACCATAGACTGGTGGGCTGGTTTCTCTGGACCATAGACTGTGGTGGGCTGGTTTCTCTGGACCATAGACTGTGGTGGGCTGGTTTCTCTGTACCATAGACTGGTGGGCTGGTTTATCTGGACCATAGACTGGTGGGCTGGTTTCTCTGGACCATAGACTGTGGTGTGCTGGTTTCTCCGGACCATAGACTGTGGTGGGCTGGTTTCCCCGGACCATAGACTGTGGTGGGCTGGTTTCCCCGGACCATAGACTGGTGGGCTGGTTTCCCTGGACCATAGACTGGTGGGCTGGTTTCCCCGGACCATAGACTGGTGGGCTGGTTTCTCTGGACCATAGACTGGTGGGCTGGTTTCTCTGGACCATAGACTGTGGTGGGCTGGTTTCTCTGGACCATAGACTGGTGGGCTGGTTTATCTGGACCATAGACTGTGGTGGGCTGTTTTCTCTGGATCATAGACTGTGGTGGGCTGGTTTCTCTGGACCATAGACTGTGGTGGGCTGGTTTCTCTGGACCATAGACTGTGGTGGGCTGGTTTCTCTGGACCATAGACTGTGGTGGGCTGGTTTCCCTGGACGTGTTTTTTAATCACTTTTCACCACCAACTCCTTCTTCTGGTTGTTGAATGAGCTGCATCTCCACAACACCTATTATTGGGAGTATGCATTGCAGTGATTTAAGTAACATACAGTTTTATATTGTACTATTGAGGTGTATCAGAACAGTGTGTACCATGAGATAAGAATCACACATTCTGACATTTTGTACTGTCTGTTTTTCACAAAGTGACTCAGAGAATATGGCGTGTTGTCATTATCCGTAGACTGACGGGAATATTTATGCTTCATGTAGTTGTCAGGAAGTGTTTGGAAAGGATTCCGTTTTTGTTTTAAGTTAACAATGTCTGCCTGGCCAGGTTAGAATGATTTATCATAGGTATTACTAGAGTTCACAATGAATCTGGAAATAGATACTGTCTTGGATGAAAATATTTCTGGACTTTCTAAAAATGTTTTACTGTGAAAGGTTTTATTTGTTTTTATGAATGACGAGATACTTTTTTTGTTTGTTGCCAAGTCAGAAATGTTTGGGAATCAGATGTCAAGTGAATCTGATCCACTGAATCAACATTTTTCTAGACCTTAATGTTTTTTAGACATAATATACACTGCTCAAAAAAATAAAGGGAACACTTAAACAACACAATGTAACTCCAAGTCAATCACACTTCTGTGAAATCAAACCGTCCACTTAGGAAGCAACACTGATTGACAATAAATTTTAAATGCTGTTGTGCAAATCGAATAGACAACAGGTGGAAATTATAGGCAATTAGCAAGTCACACCCAATAAAGGAGTGGTTCTGCAGGTGGTGACCACAGACCACATCTCAGTTCCTATGCTTCCTGGCTGATGTTTTGGTCACTTTTGAATGCTGGCGGTGCTTTCACTCTAGTGGTAGCATGAGACAGAGTCTACAACCCACACAAGTGGCTCAGGTAGTGCAGCTCATCCAGGATGGCACATCAATGCGAGCTGTGGCAAGAAGGTTTGCTGTGTCTGTCAGCGTAGTGTCCAGAGCATGGAGGCGCTACCAGGAGACAGGCCAGTACATCAGGAGATGTGGAGGAGGCCGTAGGAGGGCAACAACCCAGCAGCAGGACCGCTACCGCCGCCTTTGTGCAAGGAGGAGCAGGAGGAGCACTGCCAGAGCCCTGCAAAATTACCTCCAGCAGGCCACAAATGTGCATGTGTCTGCTCCGCACAGCCCTCCATGTGCTCGCCAGAGGTAGCCTGACTGCCATTAGGTACCGAGATGAGATCCTCAGACCCCTTGTGAGACCCTATGCTGGTGCGGTTGGCCCTGGCTAGACCTCATGTGGCTGGAGTGTGTCAGCAGTTCTTGCAAGAGGAAGGCATTGATGCTATGGACTGGCCCGCCCGTTCCCCAGACCTGAATCCAATTGAGCACATCTGGGACATCATGTCTCGCTCCATCCACCAATGCCACGTTGCACCACAGACTGTCCAGGAGTTGGCGGATGCTTTAGTCCAGGTCTGGGAGGAGATCCCTCAGGAGACCATCCGCCACCTCATCAGGAGTATGCCCAGGCGTTGTAGAGGCACGTGGAGGCCACACACACTACTGAGCCTCATTTTGACTTGTTTTAAGGACATTACATCAAAGTTCGATCAGCCTGTAGTGTGGTTTTCCACTTTAATTTTGAGTGTGACTCCAAATCCAGACCCCCATGTGTTGATAAATTTGATTTCCATTGATAATTTTTGTGTGATTTTGTTGTCAGCACATTCAACTATGTAAAGAAAAAAGTATTTAATAAGACTATTTCATTCATTCAGATCTAGGATGTGTTATTTTAGTGTTCCCTTTATTTTTTTGAGCAGTGTATATATATATATATATATTATAAATGCTGGAAATAATTGAGCTCATGTCCAATTCCTTCTGGGGATTTTAGCTTTAGTTGACGGCCTGTGAATGAGTTGAAGAGTAGCATTACTATTGCACCTGTACATCTGGAATGTAGTCATTTTGGAAAAACAAAATGGCACCTATCTATATGAGAGAGAGAGAGAGAGAGAGAGAGAGAGAGAGAGAGAGAGAGAGAGAGAGAGAGAGAGAGAGAGAGGGAGAGAGAGAGAGAGAGATAGAAAGAGAGAGAGAGAGAGAGTGAGAGAGAGAGAGAGAGAGAGAGGAGAGAGAGAGAGAGAGAGAGAGAGAGCCAGAGTGAGAGAGAGAGAGAGAGAGAGAGAGAGAGAGAGAGAGAAAGAGAGAGAGAGAGAGAGAGAGAGAGAGAGAGAGAGAGAGAGAGAGAAAGAGAGAGAGAGAGGGTGAGAGAGAGAAAGAGAGAGAGAGAGAGAGAGAGAGAGAGAGAGAGAGAACTGTCTGTGGAGATAATCTCACCGCTCCTTGTTGCTGATGGACAGTTTGTTGAGCCCAACTTGACATTTTCATCTGAAGTATAGACCTTATGTCACATTTTGTGACTGTTATTATTCATCTGAATGTTCTTAGATTTGATCTGCCTTTCTCTTTCTCCTACTGGTGGACATGGCTGATCTGAAAGTTGAGGAGATAAAGTATAAAGTTCAAAAGCTTTATTGTCCATTTAATGATACATTCATATAATAGTTCATGGATATATATAAGAGTTTTCTGTTTCGATGGAAGATACTGTATGATATGTTGTTTCAGGCTATTTCTACTGTTGTTGTGACTTCAGGCCTTTATTGGTCTTAACTCCTACTTCCTGAAAGGGAAGCTCGTATTCATGCAGATACTCACTGCTGTGATTTTGGTGATATAGAGAAGATATGAACTGCCCTATTCCTCTCTCAGGGCAGCCCCGGGCCCCGTGGCAGAGATGGTGAGCCTGGTACCCCCGGTAACCCTGGCCCCCCCGGACCTCCAGGACCTAACGGACCCCCTGGCCTTGGAGGAGTAAGTATCTCTGCAGAAAAAAATAATAATAATAAACTTTGAAATTGCTGGTTGTGGAGTTTGTGTAAAAAGCGAAGCACATGCTTCAGCAAGTAGGCTGTATTCGTTAATGGTAAAGACTGAAGGGTTGATAGGTGGAAAATGACTGTGAATTGAAATAGGGTTTTAGCGCCGAAGAATTAGGCAAAGAAATGATGGTGTAGTATAGAATGGAGGGTTGGAGAGAGATTACACAGTGGAATGCTTTTCATTTCTGAGGAGAGAGGAGAAGAGGAGAAAAGGAGAAGTGAAGGGAAGGGAAGGGGAGGGGGAGGGGAGGGAAGGGGAGGGAAGGGAAGGGGGAAGGGGAGGGGAGGGGAGGGGGAGGGGGGAGGGGGGAGGGGAGGGAAGGGAAGGGAAGGGAAGGGAGGGGAGGGGGAGGGGGGAAGGGAAGGGAAGGGAAGGGAAGGGAAGGGAAGGGAAGGGAAGGGAAGGGAAGGGAAGGGAAGGGAAGGGAAGGGAAGGGAAGGGAAGGGAAGGAAGGGAAGGGGAAGGGAAGGGAAGGGAAGGGAAGGGAAGAAAGGAGGTAGCATGAGAAGAAGGAGAGAGGAGGGGGAGGGAGAGGGGAGGGGGAGGGGAGGGAGGGAAGGAAGGAAGGAAGTGGAGAGAAAGGAGGTAGCATGAGAAGAGGGGAGGGGAGGGGAGGGGAGGGGCGGTGCGAATAGGGAAAGGGATTCAAATAGGTAAGGGGCTACATTTAAATTTGAAAGAGATTAAAATAGTTATCCAACCCCCCTCCCTGTGTACTCTGTTGTTGATCTGATAACCATCCCCTTCACTATCTACAGTTCTCTCACAGACAGAGACAAAACACACACACACACACACACACACACACACACACACACACACACACACACACACACACACACACACACACACACGGATCCTGTTAAGACGTGCTGTGCTGTCTGAGAGTAGACTTCCAAGACAGAAATATGCCTACTATTGAGATGAGTGTGTGTGGTATTTTATTTTTTGGTGGGGGGGGGGATCATATAACAGTGTCTTATGGATGACATTTTGTCATCCCACAGAACTTTGCTGCTCAGATGGCGGGAGGATTCGACGAGAAGGCTGGCGGAGCACAGATGGGCGTGATGCAAGGACCAATGGTGAGAGAGCTCTTGAGATACATCGTTAGATCCCTGGCGCCATTAGACCAGTTCTCTCCTATCTGCTTCAGAGTAGTATCGTTTCGCGATATGCAAGAATGCGTTGTCTGGTCTGATCTGACTAGAGGCCACGTGAGACCAGCTTCGGTGAATAGGCCTCAACATGACTCAACACTGCCCCCTGAGGTATGGGGGAGAAACTACACATCCTCCTGGCCCCCTGCTACAGGAAATATACCCCCCCCCCCTCTGTGGAGCATACCTGGGTTTGGTTTGGGAAAACAGACTTTTTTTTTCAAGTCGACTGAAAACTCCATCACATGCAGCCTCTAAGCCAAAGGGAAATGAAGAGCACACTTACTGGGAGCTATTTTGGTTTGGGAACCCACAGAGCAGTGATCGGCTTGCTGCTCCCACAGCGAGCATTTGGCTGGCTGGCTGGCTGGCTGGCTGGCTGGCTGGTGGAGCTGAAGACTGAAACCCAGCTGGTGGTCGCCACAGTGGATTGTACCCGATTCGAGGCCTGCAGAGAGGGGAAACGCAGAGCAATGTGCCTGAGACAGACTCTGTGGCTTTGGGTCTTTGGTACCAGACCCCAAAGAGAAGCCTGTCTGTCTCCTTCATTCCTCCCCCCAACCTCAATAACCCGGGCCCTGTCTGGCTCTGACTGAAGCCCAGCAAGTTTAGCTTGACAGCATCTGGCCAGAGAATGAAAGGAATAAAAAGACTGGGCTGCTCTGATGTCCCAAGTCCAGGAGTCAACCCCCTACATCTCTAGTTATACCCCCTGGTCCCTAACACAGTGTCTTCACTGAGAGTCAACCCCCTACATCTCTACATACACCCCCTGGTCCCTAACACAGTGTCTTTACTGAGAGTCAACCCCCTACATCTCTAGTTATACCCCTGGTCCCTTGTCTTAACTGAGAGTCAACCCCCTACATCTCTACCTACACCCCTGGTCCCTAACACAGTGTCTTTACTGAGAGTCAACCCCTACATCTCTAGTTATACCCCTGGTCCCTAACACAGTGTCTTCACTGAGAGTCAACCCCTCATCTCTACATACACCCCTGGTCCCTAACACTGTCTTTACTGAGAGTCAACCCCTACATCTCTACATACACCCCTGGTCCCTAATACAGTGTCTTTACTGAGAGTCAACCCCCTACATCTCTACCTACACCCCTGGTCCCTTCACAGTGTCTTTACTGAGAGTCAACCCCCTACATCTCTAGTTATACCCCCTGGTCCCTAACACAGTGTCTTTACTGAGAGTCAACCCCTACATCTCTACCTACACCCCTGGTCCCTTCACTGAGAGTCAACCCCTACATCTCTACATACACCCCCTGGTCCCTAATACAGTGTCTTTACTGAGAGTCAACCCCCTACATCTCTACCTACACCCCCTGGTCCCTAACACAGTGTCTTTACTGAGAGTCAACCCCCTACATCTCTAGTTATACCCCCTGGTCCCTAACACAGTGTCTTTACTGAGAGTCAACCCCCTACATCTCTACCTACACCCCTGGTCCCTTCACTGAGAGTCAACCCCCTACATCTCTACCTACACCCCCTGGTCCCTAACACAGTGTCTTCACTGAGAGTCAACCCCCTACATCTCTACCTACACCCCCTGGTCCCTTCACTGAGAGTCAACCCCCTACATCTCTACCTACACCCCCTGGTCCCTTCACTGAGAGTCAACCCCCTACATCTCTACCTACACCCCTGGTCCCTTCACTGAGAGTCAACCCCCTACATCTCTACCTACACCCCCTGGTCCCTTCACTGAGAGTCAATCCCCTACATCTCTACCTACACCCCTGGTCCCTAACACAGTGTCTTTACTGAGAGTCAACCCCCTACATCTCTACCTACACCCCTGGTCCCTAACACAGTGTCTTTACTGAGAGTCAACCCCCTACATCTCTACCTACACCCCCTGGTCCCTTCACTGAGAGTCAACCCCCTACATCTCTACCTACACCCCTGGTCCCTTCACTGAGAGTCAACCCCCTACATCTCTACCTACACCCCTGGTCCCTTCACTGAGAGTCAACCCCTACATCTCTACCTACACCCCTGGTCCCTTCACTGAGAGTCAACCCCCTACATCTCTACCTACACCCCCTGGTCCCTTCACTAAGAGTCAACCCCCTACATCTCTACATACACCCCCTGGTCCCTAATACAGTGTATTTACTGAGAGTCAACCCCCTACATCTCTACCTACACCCCTGGTCCCTAACACAGTGTCTTTACTGAGAGTCAACCCCTACATCTCTAGTTACACCCCTGGTCCCTAACACAGTGTCTTTACTGAGAGTCAACCCCTACATCTCTACCTACACCCCTGGTCCCTAACACAGTGTCTTTACTGAGAGTCAACCCCTACATCTCTACCTACACCCCTGGTCCCTAACACAGTGTCTTTACTGAGAGTCAACCCCTACATCTCTACCTACACCCCCTGGTCCCTAACACAGTGTCACTGAGAGTCAACCCCTACATCTCTAGTTACACCCCTGGTCCCTAACACAGTGTCTTTACTGAGAGTCAACCCCCTACGTCTCTACCTACACCCCCTGGTCCCTAACACAGTGTCTTCACTGAGAGTCAACCCCCTACATCTCTAGCTACAGCCCCTGGTCCCTTCACTGAGAGTCAACCCCCTACATCTCTAGCTACAGCCCCTGGTCCCTTCACTGAGAGTCAACCCCCTACATCTCTAGCTACAGCCCCTGGTCCCTTCACTGAGAGTCAACCCCTACATCTCTACCTAAACCCCTGGTCCCTTCACTGAGAGTCAACCCCTACATCTCTAGTTACACCCCCTGGTCCCTTCACTGAGAGTCAACCCCCTACATCTCTACCTACAGCCCCTGGTCCCTTCACTGAGAGTCAACCCCCTACATCTCTACCTATACCCCTGGTCCCTTCACTGAGAGTCAACCCCTACATCTCTACCTACACCCCCTGGTCCCTTCACTGAGAGTCAACCCCTACATCTCTACCTATACCCCCTGGTCCCTTCACTGAGAGTCAACCCCTACATCTCTACCTACACCCCTGGTCCCTTCACTGAGAGTCAACCCCCTACATCTCTACCTATACCCCTGGTCCCTTCACTGAGAGTCAACCCCCTACATCTCTACCTATACCCCTGGTCCCTTCACTGAGAGTCAACCCCTACATCTCTAGCTACAGCCCCTGGTCCCTTCACTGAGAGTCAATCCCTACATCTCAGCTACCCCCTGGTCCCTTCACTGAGAGTCAACCCCTACATCTCTACATACACCCCTGGTCCCTAACACAGTGTCTTTACTGAGAGTCAACCCCTACATCTCTACATACACCCCTGGTCCCTAATACAGTGTCTTTACTGAGAGTCAACCCCTACATCTCTACCTACACCCCTGGTCCCTTCAGTGTCTTTACTGAGAGTCAACCCCCTACATCTCTAGTTATACCCCTGGTCCCTTCACAGTGTCTTTACTGAGAGTCAACCCCCTACATCTCTACCTACACCCCCTGGTCCCTTCACTGAGAGTCAACCCCCTACATCTCTACATACACCCCCTGGTCCCTAATACAGTGTCTTTACTGAGAGTCAACCCCCTACATCTCTACCTACACCCCCTGGTCCCTAACACAGTGTCTTTACTGAGAGTCAACCCCCTACATCTCTAGTTATACCCCCTGGTCCCTAACACAGTGTCTTTACTGAGAGTCAACCCCCTACATCTCTACCTACACCCCCTGGTCCCTTCACTGAGAGTCAACCCCCTACATCTCTACCTACACCCCCTGGTCCCTTCACTGAGAGTCAACCCCCTACATCTCTACCTACACCCCCTGGTCCCTTCACTGAGAGTCAACCCCCTACATCTCTACCTACACCCCCTGGTCCCTTCACTGAGAGTCAACCCCCTACATCTCTACCTACACCCCTGGTCCCTTCACTGAGAGTCAACCCCCTACATCTCTACCTACACCCCCTGGTCCCTTCACTGAGAGTCAATCCCCTACATCTCTACCTACACCCCTGGTCCCTAACACAGTGTCTTTACTGAGAGTCAACCCCCTACATCTCTACCTACACCCCCTGGTCCCTAACACAGTGTCTTTACTGAGAGTCAACCCCCTACATCTCTACCTACACCCCTGGTCCCTTCACTGAGAGTCAACCCCCTACATCTCTACCTACACCCCCTGGTCCCTTCACTGAGAGTCAACCCCCTCTCTACCTATGGTCCCTTCACTGAGAGTCAACCCCCTACTCTACCTACACCCCTGGTCCCTTCACTGAGAGTCAACCCCCTACATCTCTACCTACACCCCCTGGTCCCTTCACTAAGAGTCAACCCCTACATCTCTACATACACCCCCTGGTCCCTAATACAGTGTCTTTACTGAGAGTCAACCCCCTACATCTCTACCTACACCCCCTGGTCCCTAACACAGTGTCTTTACTGAGAGTCAACCCCCTACATCTCTAGTTACACCCCCTGGTCCCTAACACAGTGTCTTTACTGAGAGTCAACCCCCTACGTCTCTACCTACACCCCCTGGTCCCTAACACAGTGTCTTTACTGAGAGTCAACCCCTACATCTCTAGTTACACCCCCTGGTCCCTAACACAGTGTCTTTACTGAGAGTCAACCCCCTACGTCTCTACCTACACCCCCTGGTCCCTAACACAGTGTCTTTACTGAGAGTCAACCCCCTACATCTCTAGTTACACCCCCTGGTCCCTAACACAGTGTCTTTACTGAGAGTCAACCCCCTACGTCTCTACCTACACCCCCTGGTCCCTAACACAATGTCTTCACTGAGAGTCAACCCCCTACATCTCTAGCTACAGCCCCTGGTCCCTTCACTGAGAGTCAACCCCCTACATCTCTAGCTACAGCCCCTGGTCCCTTCACTGAGAGTCAACCCCCTACATCTCTAGCTACAGCCCCTGGTCCCTTCACTGAGAGTCAACCCCTACATCTCTACCTAAACCCCCTGGTCCCTTCACTGAGAGTCAACCCCCTACATCTCTAGTTACACCCCCTGGTCCCTTCACTGAGAGTCAACCCCCTACATCTCTACCTACAGCCCCTGGTCCCTTCACTGAGAGTCAACCCCCTACATCTCTACCTATACCCCCTGGTCCCTTCACTGAGAGTCAACCCCCTACATCTCTACCTATACCCCTGGTCCCTTCACTGAGAGTCAACCCCTACATCTCTAGTTACACCCCTGGTCCCTTCACTGAGAGTCAACCCCCTACATCTCTACCTATACCCCCTGGTCCCTTCACTGAGAGTCAACCCCTACATCTCTACCTATACCCCTGGTCCCTTCACTGAGAGTCAACCCCCTACATCTCTAGTTACACCCCCTGGTCCCTTCACTGAGAGTCAACCCCCTACATCTCTACCTACACCCCTGGTCCCTTCACTGAGAGTCAACCCCTACATCTCTACCTATACCCCCTGGTCCCTTCACTGAGAGTCAACCCCCTACATCTCTACCTATACCCCCTGGTCCCTTCACTGAGAGTCAACCCCCTACATCTCTAGTTACACCCCCTGGTCCCTTCACTGAGAGTCAACCCCCTACGTCTCTACCTACACCCCCTGGTCCCTTCACTGAGAGTCAACCCCCTACGTCTCTAACTACACCCCCTGGTCCCTTCACTGAGAGTCAACCCCCTACGTCTCTAACTACACCCCCTGGTCCCTTCACTGAGAGTCAACCCCCTACATCTCTACCTACACCCCCTGGTCCCTTCACTGAGAGTCAACCCCCTACGTCTCTAACTACACCCCCTGGTCCCTTCACTGAGAGTCAACCCCCTACGTCTCTAACTACACCCCCTGGTCCCTCCACTGAGAGTCAACCCCCTACGTCTCTAACTACACCCCCTGGTCCCTCCACTGAGAGTCAACCCCCTACGTCTCTAACTACACCCCCTGGTCCCTTCACTGAGAGTCAACCCCCTACGTCTCTACCTATACCCCCTGGTCCCTTCACTGAGAGTCAACCCCCTACGTCTCTACCTATACCCCCTGGTCCCTTCACTGAGAGTCAACCCCCTACATCTCTAGCTATACCCCCTGGTCCCTTCACTGAGAGTCAACCCCCTACATCTCTACCTACACCCCCTGGTCCCTCCACTGAGAGTCAACCCCCTACATCTCTAGCTACAGCCCCTGGTCCCTTCACTGAGAGTCAACCCCCTACATCTCTAGCTACAGCCCCTGGTCCCTTCACTGAGAGTCAACCCCTACATCTCTAGCTATACCCCCTGGTCCCTTCACTGAGAGTCAACCCCCTACATCTCTACCTACACCCCCTGGTCCCTCCACTGAGAGTCAACCCCCTACATCTCTAGCTACAGCCCCTGGTCCCTTCACTGAGAGTCAACCCCCTACATCTCTAGCTACAGCCCCTGGTCCCTTCACTGAGAGTCAACCCCCTACATCTCTACCTACAGCCCCTGGTCCCTTCACTGAGAGTCAACCCCCTACATCTCTAACTACAGCCCCTGGTCCCTTCACTGAGAGTCAACCCCTACATCTCTAGCTATACCCCCTGGTCCTCACTGAGAGTCAACCCCCTACATCTCTAGCTACAGCCCCTGGTCCCTTCACTGAGAGTCAACCCCCTACATCTCTAGCTATACCCCTGGTCCCTTCACTGAGAGTCAACCCCCTACATCTCTAGCTACAGCCCCTGGTCCCTTCACTGAGAGTCAACCCCCTACATCTCTAGCTATAGCCCCTGGTCCCTTCACTGAGAGTCAACCCCCTACATCTCTAGCTATACCCCCTGGTCCCTTCACTGAGAGTCAACCCCCTACATCTCTAGCTACAGCCCCTGGTCCCTTCACTGAGAGTCAACCCCCTACATCTCTAGCTACAGCCCCTGGTCCCTTCACTGAGAGTCAACCCCCTACATCTCTAGCTACAGCCCCTGGTCCCTTCACTGAGAGTCAACCCCCTACATCTCTAGCTACAGCCCCTGGTCCCTTCACTGAGAGTCAACCCCCTACATCTCTAGCTACAGCCCCTGGTCCCTTCACTGAGAGTCCAGGAGTCAACCCCCTACATCTCTAGCTACAGCCCCTGGTCCCTTCACTGAGATTCAACCCCCTACATCTCTACCTACAGCCCCTGGTCCCTTCACTGAGAGTCAACCCCCTACATCTCTAGCTACAGCCCCTGGTCCCTTCACTGAGAGTCAACCCCCTACATCTCTAGCTACAGCCCCTGGTCCCTTCACTGAGAGTCAACCCCCTACATCTCTAACTATACCCCCTGGTCCCTTCACTGAGAGTCAACCCCCTACATCTCTAGCTACAGCCCCTGGTCCCTTCACTGAGAGTCAACCCCCTACATCTCTAGCTACAGCCCCTGGTCCCTTCACTGAGAGTCAACCCCCTACATCTCTAGCTACAGCCCCTGGTCCCTTCACTGAGAGTCAACCCCCTACGTCTCTACCTACACCCCCTGGTCCCTAACACAGTGCCTTCACTGAGAGGCGGTGTACCACAAGACCCAAATACACACCACCTCTTAAACATACATAGACAGACCCCCAAACGCACACACACACACACACAGACTCCAAACACACAGAAACACACTCCGCCTACAAATGGACATAGAGCTCCATTGACAAGCCCCTGGCCCGTTGCGGCGTGCGTTTGTCCGTCGCTCGGCGTGCGTTTGTCCGTCGCTCGCCTCGCTGAAAATATACATCTAATTCTCATCAGAGGAGCTCTGTGCTGCCTCAGGGATGTTTGCTTTGGCTGGTGCCCTGCATTTCTCTACGATAATCAGTCTACGCACCAACACTATGAATCGTGTGTTATAAAGACCATGAAAGGCTATAGATACACAGAGGGTAGTCCACGTTTCATGAGTGGAGGAGTGGAAATCTTTTTTATTTTTTTTAAGTCTTCGTTTTCTTAGCTTTCTTAGTTTTGGCTGTGACTGAAGTGGCAGCCTATTTCATCTATAGTACACTGCTTTTGCCCAGGGCCCATAGAGCTCTATTCAAAAGTAGTACACTATGCAGGGAATTACTGTAGGGTGTGACTTCAGACCCAAGCTCTAGACTTCTCATTAAACTCCGCGTTAGGTCATCTTCTCCTCTTTGTCCATGTTACAGATTTTCTCTGTGTGACAGATTTGACTCATCACCTGAATAGAGAGTGAAACGTCTCTCTCTCCCTCTTGTCTCTGATCAATGTGTAATGATGCACGACGAGGTTGAGCTGAGAAGACTACTACTCCTTCCTGACTAGATGTCTGTTGTCAAAAGTCTTTATTATTAACCAGAGGAGATTAACAACGAGATCAGTGAGCAGAGCAAAGATTTGACCCACTGCTTTTAAGATCTTATTAATAAAAATATTTAAAACTTGTTGGAGTTAGCAATGCTCATTCTAGCAGATGTTATATGTTTCTCTTTCACTCCAAAACAACCCACAGCTATTGCTTTTCCTCTAGATTCATGCTAAAGTGCAAACAAATAGTTTGACGGAAGTCACGTAGAGTACAACACTTTTGGCCCTGACCTCTGAACTACAGAAAGAGAGACTGAGTTAGAGTGAGTGAGTTAAGATCTTATTAATAAAAATATTTAAAACTTGTTGGAGTTAGCAATGCTCATTCTAGCAGATGTTATATGTTTCTCTTTCACTCCAAAACAACCCACAGCTATTGCTTTTCCTCTAGATTCATGCTAAAGTGCAAACAAATAGTTCGACGGAAGTCACGTAGAGTACAACACTTTTGGCCCTGACCTCTGAACTACAGAAAGAGAGACTGAGTTAGAGTGAGTGAGAAAAACAGAGAGGGAGAGAGAAAAGAGAGATTCAGAGAAAACAGAGAGAGGGGGGGAGTGAGAGAAAGAGAGAGAGGGGGGTGTGAGAAAGAGAGAGAGAAAGAGAGAGAGAGAAAGAGATAGAGAGGGAGTGAAAGAAAGAGATAGAGTGCCACTGTGGAATTCCAAAAATGATTTATGGTTCTGACAGGCAGGCAGGAGACAGGCAGCAGGATAGTGAGTTTGTGTTGCTGAGGGGCAAAGAAGAAGAAGTCAAAGAAGAAGAAAGAAGCCAAAGAAGAAGAAAGAAGACAGCGAAGAAGAAGAAGCCAACAATAGGTTTTATAACACAAGAGAAAAGAGAAGTTGAAGTGAAGGTCCACACTTCTTTCTCTTCCAACCCCCAGTTCTGAAATATGTTCAACTTAATTATAACAACTAGAAACTAACATATATATTTTTTTACCTTGGGTTGTTTGGAGGTTAGTTGAGCTTAAGGTAGTGTGGAAGATCATATCTAACATGTCTTCATCTCCCACCAGGGGCCTATGGGTCCTCGAGGACCACCTGGACCTTCTGGAGCTCCTGTGAGTACCTGCACACACACACACACACACACACACACCCACAAGCGCACACACACACACAAACACCCACACACGCACACACACACACCCACACACGCACGCAGACACACACACACACACACACATGCACACGCGCACATGCGCGCACGCACACACGCACACACACACACACACACACACACACACACACACACACACACACACACACACACACACACACACACACACACACACACACAGAGACTCCCGTCAACAAGCCTATAACAGTTGGTACTGTGCACGCTTAGACATATATAAACATGTGTATCAGTTCAGCCCAGAGCCATGTATATCAGTTCAGCCCAGAGCCATGTATATCAGTTCAGCCCAGAGCCATGTGTATCAGTTCAGCCCAGAGCCATGTATATCAGTTCAGCCCAGAGCCATGTATATCAGTTCAGCCCAGAGCCATGTATATCAGTTCAGCCCAGAGCCATGTGTATCAGTTCAGCCCAGAGCCATGTATATCAGTTCAGCCCAGAGCCATGTGTATCAGTTCAGCCCAGAGCCATGTGTATCAGTTCAGCCCAGAGCCATGTATATCAGTTCAGCCCAGAGCCATGTGTATCAGTTCAGCCCAGAGCCATGTGTATCAGTTCAGCCCAGAGCCATGTATATCAGTTCAGCCCAGAGCCATGTGTATCAGTTCAGCCCAGAGCCATGTATATCAGTTCAGCCCAGAGCCATGTATAAACATGTATATCATATGCAAAGGTATACAGTCTACTGGTACATTATGATATGACTGTGGTTCTTTACACTAGTTTGTCCCATAGCACTCAGTCAAATAACTTCACAAAGTTCAGTATTGAGTTTAATTATTAGTCAGAAGGCTAGTTCTCGTCGTACTGTATGTGTATAGATGAAGGCCTGAATCAAACAGTGAGTGAATACATGTCATGTCAGCACTGAAACAGAGGCATACACCATGAACACGGAATACATGTTCCCATATACACTAGCTAGGTTACTGTGCCTGTTAGGCCCTTCCCCTCACCCGCCCCCCAGACATAGGTTCAAATAGTATTCAAAATATTTTGCTTTAGTCTTCCTGGAGTGCCAGGATGTGCTCATTTCGGGACTACTCCAATGATTCCATTGCACCAGGGTAGCTCAAGCACAGCTAAAGAATTGGAAATATTGCAAATCCCATTTGAACCCAGGTATGATCCTCAGCCCTCTACCCAAAGCCCGCTCGGCCCCTGTCCTCTCCTATCTTTCCTCTAAAGTAATTAAAGTGGCAGGTGTTGCCAGCTAGCCAGAGGACATGTCTGAGCATGAATCTTTGGAGAGCTTTGCATTTTGATCCACACCCTGTAGACCCTGTATTAGCTGTACTAGCTGTACTAGCTGCATTAGAACCCTGTATTAGCTGTACGAGCTCTACTAGCTGTATTAGAACCCTGTATTAGCTGTACTAGCTGTATTATAACCCTGTATTGGCTGTATTAGCTGTACTAGCTATATTAGCTGTATTAGCTGTACTAGCTGTATTATAACCCTGTATTAGCTGTACTAGCTGTATTAGCTGTATTAGCTGTATTAGCTGTATTAGCTGTACTAGCTGTATTAGCTGTACTAGCTATATTAGCTGTATTAGCTGTACGAGCTGCACTAGCTATATTAGAACACTGTATTAGCTGTAGTAGCTTTAATAGCTGTACTGGCTGTAGACCCTGTATTAGCTGTACTAGCTGTATTAGCTGTACAAGCTGTATTAGCTGTATTAGCTGTACCAGCTGTATTAGCTGTACAAGCTGTATTAGCTGTACTAGCTGTACTAGCTGTACTAGCTGTATTAGCTGTATTAGCTGTACTAGCTGTTTTAGCTGTACTAGCTGTACTAGCTGTACTAGCTGTACTAGCTGTATTAGCTGTTTTAGCTGTACTAGCTGTTTTAGCTGTACTAGCTGTTTTAGCTGTACTAGCTGTATTAAAACCCTGTATTAGCTGGACTAGCTGTACTAGCTGTATTAGCTGTACTAGCTGTACTAGCTGTTTTAGCTGTACTAGCTGTATTAGCTGTACTAGCTGTTTTAGCTGTTTTAGCTGTTTTAGCTGTACTAGCTGTACTAGCTGTATTAGCTGTACTAGCTGTATTAGCTGTACTAGCTGTACTAGCTGTTTTAGCTGTACTAGCTGTATTAGCTCTACTAGCTGTACTAGCTGTACTAGCTATTTTAGCTGTACTAGCTGTATTAGCTCTACTAGCTGTATTAGAACCCTGTATTAGCTGTACTAGCTGTACTTGCTGCACTAGCTGTATTAACTTTAGTAGCTGTACTATCTGTATTAGAACCCTGTATTAGCTGTACTAGCTGCATTAACTGTCCAAGCTGTAGACCCAGTACTAGCTGTAGACTCTGTACTAGCTGTACTAGCTGTAGACCCCGTACAAGCTGTGTTAGCTGTAGTAGCTGTAAACCCTGTACTAGCTGTACTAGTTGTAGTAGCTGTAGACCCTGTACTAGCTGTACTAGCTGTAGTAGCTGTAAACCCCGTACTAGCTGTACTAGCTGTAGTAGCTGTAGACCCTGTACTAGATGTACTAGCTGTGTTAGCTGTAGTAGCTGTAAACCCTGTACTAGCTGTAGTAGCTGTAGACCGTGTACTAGCTGTGTTAGCTGTAGTAGCTGTAAACCCTGTACTAGCTGTGCTAGCTGTAGACCCTGTACTAGCTGTGCTAGCTGTAGTAGCTGTACTAGCTGTGTTAGCTGTAGTAGCTGTAGACCCTGTACTAGCTGTACTAGCTGTAGACCCTGTACTAGCTGTACTAGCTGTGTTAGCTGTAGTAGCTGTAAACCCTGTACTAGCTGTGCTAGCTGTAGACCCTGTACTAGCTGTGCTAGCTGTAGTAGCTGTACTAGCTGTGTTAGCTGTAGTAGCTGTAAACCCTGTACTAGCTGTAGTAGCTGTAGACCGTGTACTAGCTGTGTTAGCTGTAGTAGCTGTAAACCCTGTACTAGCTGTGCTAGCTGTAGACCCTGTACTAGCTGTACTAGCTGTAGTAGCTGTAGACCCAGTACTAGCTGTATTAGCTGTAGTAGCTGTAAACCCTGTACTAGCTGTATTAGCTAGCTGTTGTAGACCCTGTACTAGCTGTGCTAGCTGTAGTAGCTGTACTAGCTGTGTTAGCTGTAGTAGCTGTAAACCCTGTACTAGCTGTAGTAGCTGTAGACCGTGTACTAGCTGTGTTAGCTGTAGTAGCTGTAAACCCTGTACTAGCTGTGCTATCTGTAGACCCTGTACTAGCTGTGCTAGCTGTAGTAGCTGTACTAGCTGTGTTAGCTGTAGTAGCTGTAGACCCTGTACTAGCTGTAATAGCTGTAGACCCTGTACTAGCTGTACTAGCTGTGTTAACTGTAGTAACTGTAGATCCTGTACTAGCTATACTAGCTGTGTTAGCTGTAGTAGTTGTAGACCCTGTACTAGCTGTGTTAGCTGTAGTGACTGTAAACCCTGTACTAGCTGTGCTAGCTGTAAACCCTGTACTAGCTGTACTAGCTGTAGACCTTGTACTAGCTGTGCTAGCTGTAAACCCTGTACTAGCTGTGCTAGCTGTAGTAGCTGTAAACCCTGTACTAGCTGTGCTAGCTGTAGACCCTGTACTAGCTGTAGTAGCTGTAGACCCTTTACTAGCTGTGTTAGCTGTAGTAGCTGTAAACCCTGTACTAGCTGTGCTAGCTGTAAACCCTGTACTAGCTGTGCTAGCTGTAAACCCTGTACTAGCTGTAGTAGCTGTAGACCCTGTACTAGCTGTAGACCCTGTACTAGCTGTATTATCTGTACTAGCTGTATCCTGTACTAGCTGTAGCTTAGCTGTAGATCCTATCTGTACTAGCTGTGTTAGCTGTAGTAGCTGTAGACCCTGTACTAGCTGTGCTAGCTGTAGACCCTGTACTAGCTGTGTTAGCTGTAAACCCTGTACTAGCTGTAGTAGCTGTAGACCCTGTACTAGCTGTACTAGACCCTGTACTAGCTGTGTTAGCTGTAGTAGCTGTAAACCCTGTAGCTGTATTAGCTGTAGTATCCCTGTACTAGCTGTGTTAGCTGTAGTAGCTGTAGACCCTGTACTAGATGTACTAGCTGCTAGCTGTAAACCCTGTACTAGCTGTAGTAGCTGTAAACCCTGTAGCTAGCTGTGCTAGCTGTGCTAAACCCTGTACTAGCTGTGCTAGCTGTAAACCCTGTACTAGCTGTAGTAGCTGTAGACCCTGTACTAGCTGTATTAGCTGTACTAGCTGTATTAGCTGTATTAGCTGTACTATCTGTACTAGCTGTGTTAGCTGTAGTAGCTGTAGACCCTGTACTAGCTGTGCTAGCTGTAAACCCTGTACTAGCTGTGCTAGCTGTAAACCCTGTACTAGCTGTAGTAGCTGTAGACCCTGTACTAGCTGTATTAGCTGTACTAGCTGTATTAGACCCTGTACTTGTAGTAGCTGTACCCTTTACTAGCTGTGTTAGCTGTGTAGCTGTAACCCTTTAGTAGCTGTAAACCCTGTACTAGCTGTGCTAGCTGTAAACCCTGTACTAGCTGTGCTAGCTGTAAACCCTGTACTAGCTGTAGTAGCTGTAGACCCTGTACTAGCTGTAGACCCTGTACTAGCTGTATTAGCTGTACTAGCTGTATTAGCTGTATTAGCTGTACTATCTGTACTAGCTGTGTTAGCTGTAGTAGCTGTAGACCCTATACTAGCTGTGCTAGCTGTAAACCCTGTACTAGCTGTGCTAGCTGTAAACCCTGTACTAGCTGTAGTAGCTAGCTGTTGAGCTGTACTTAGCTGTAGACCCTGTACTAGCTGTATTAGCTGTACTAGCTGTATAAGCTGTATTAGCTGTACTATCTGTACTAGCTGTGTTAGCTGTAGTAGCTGTAGACCCTATACTAGCCGTGCTAGCTGTAAACCCTGTACTAGCTGTAGTAGCTGTAGACCCTGTACTAGCTGTATTAGCTGTACTAGCTGTATTAGCTGTATTAGCTGTACTATCTGTACTAGCTGTGTTAGCTGTAGTAGCTGTAGACCCTGTACTAGCTGTCCTGGCCCCAAAGGGAGTGGGATCAGACTCAGATATGATCAGGACATGGGTTGATTTGATGTGTGTGAGTATTTGTGTAGACTTCTAGTTAGACTTAGGAATTCTAAACTTGTGACAGCCATCCTAGATCAGGTCTAGCTGAAGTCAATACCTAGGTATTACAAAAAATAATATTGTAATATTATCTACCTCCTTTAGTATTTCCTTTCTGTAATGTCATCTGAGGAATCAAAGTCAATATCACACACATTATCAAAAGGCCGATGACCATCTAAAATAATCTGGTTAACTTCACAGACCTCTCTAACCTCTCCTCTCCCTTCTCTTCTGTCCCAGGGTCCACAAGGTTTCCAAGGCAACCCCGGAGAGGCTGGAGAGCCCGGATCAGCTGTAAGTATCCCATAATAGTTACCCACAAGTGTGAGGGTCTATTCACATCCCCTCTTCAATCAATCAAATGTATTTATAAAGCACGTTTTACATGAGCAGTTGTCACACACACACACACACACACACACACACACACACACACACACACACACTCCTAGGATGGTGTGAGGGCTTAATGAGAGCCACTGTGTTAATCTCCTCCTGCTGACGCCTGGACAGAAAGACAGACAGACAGACAGACAGACAGACAGACAGACAGACAGACAGACAGACAGACAGACAGACAGGGAGCGACAGAGGTCTACCGCCAACCTCCAGTCCACAGTTCATACATCATTACCTGCAATTAGAATCAAACCTGCTGGCTTTGTTGTTGGCAGGACCAGATGAATCACATCAGTTCCCAAAAACACACACACACCCACACACACACACACACACACACACACACACACACACACACACACACACACACACACACACACACACACACACACACACACACATACACACACACACAAAAACATGTTATCCCCAAAAAGAACCCTATTACAGAATCTGTAGCCAGGAAACAGCAGGCCAGAACACTCAGGTTAAAGAACCTTAACAACCTAAAGGTTTACCGGTAAAGTCCATTCATTCTTCCCATAGAAAGAGGCCATAAGAGGTCGCCAGAAATGTTGAAACAATTGGGAGAAAAAACAAACATAATATTTTACTTGTAAAAATGTGTATTGTTTGTTTTTAGCCATAGAAGTTGTCAATTCTCTTTCCTCTCCATTGTTATGCACTGTCCCAGCATAACTTGGCAAGATGTGAAAATCACAATAATAAAAACCACTTCAAGACACTTCCCATAATGATTGACATCGGATGTTCGTTACCTCTGTCTGTCTGGATTACAACAGCTCCTCTTCTATAATCCAAATCATAATTAACATCGTCTGTGGCCATGTTTTTTATATATCTCCTCTGGCATCTCTTTAAAAACTTCTCAGCCAGGGGATCTAGTTAATATGAGAGGGAAATGCCTTTACAACACACACACACGCACGCACGCACGCACACACACACACACACACACACACACACACACACACACACACACACACACACACACACACACACACACACACACACACACACACACACACACACACACACTCCGTCTCTCCTGTCGCTGTAGTGTATTCCCTCTACAGCAGTGCCCTCCAGTGGCTGTGTGTGGTAACTGTCTGTCTGACTGACTGTTTCTGTTCTGTGTGGAAACTGTCTATCTGACTGACTGTCTCTGTTCTGTGTGGTAACTGTCTGTCTGTCTGTCTGTCTGTCTGTCTATCTGTCTGTCTGTCTGTCTGTGTTCGGTGTGTTAACAGTCTGTCTGACTAACTGTCCTACCTGTTCTGACTAACTGTCTCTGTTCTCTCCTGACAGGGCTCGTTGGGTCCCCGTGGTCCACCCGGACCCTCTGGTAAACCTGGAGATGATGTAAGTGGAACTACTGACACCTTCACTGTCAAACACACAACTGGAGACTCTTCCACAGGCTATTGAGGAAGTGTTTGATACATGAAACTAACACTGTCAAACACAGCCCCCCCCCCCCCCGGTCCATACACAAGAAGGACGGCTGCTGGCAGACTGTTCAGCGATAAAGTAAAAAAAAACACTATAAAGTGTTGTTACACTGTCCTAAACAATTCCCCCACACATAGAAACGTCATGCTAACTCGGGCTAGGAGATTTTCCTGATGAGGTGATGTTACATGGTGATCCTTCAGGGCCTTCTACGGTCCATCTTGTAAAGTCCATGTGTGAGGCAGTCAGTATAACACTCCCCGTCCAAACTTCTCCCACACCCATGTATTCTCCCCTCCACAGTCACAATGACATGTTTTCCCCATTGGCTCGGTGACTGGTCTTGTGATCATGATGATAAACGTTCGTCTGATATGAATGTGATAATCATTACAGCCCCCAGCGGACCTGTATCTGCACCGAACACCGTCCCCACCAACCCACCACCATATCCCATCGTCCCCACCAACCCCACCAATCCACCACCATATCCCATCGTCCCCACCAACCCACCAACCCACCAACCCCACCAACCCACCACCATATCCCATCGTCCCCACCAACCCATCACCATATCCCATCTTCCCCACCAACCCACCAACCCACTACCATATCCCATCTTCCCCACCAACCCACCAACCCACCACCATATCCCATCTTCCCCACCAACCCCACCAATCCACCACCATATCCCATCGTCCCCACCAACCCATCACCATATCCCATCTTCCCCACCAACCCACATCCATATCCCATCTTCACCACCAACCCCACCAACCCACCACCATATCCCATCGTCCCCACCAACCCATCACCATATCCCATCTTCCCCACCAACACACCACCATATCCCATCTTCCCCACCAACCCCACCAACCCACCACCATATCCCATCGTCCCCACCACCCCACCACCATATCCCATCTTAACCACCATCCCACCACCATATTCCATCGTCCCCACCAACCCACCACCATATCCCATCGTCCCCACCACCCCACCACCATATCCCATCTTCACCACCAACCCACCACCATATCCCATCTTCCCCACCAACCCACCACCATATCCCATCGTCCCCACCACCCCACCACCAAATCCCAACTTCACCACCACCCCCCACCATATCCCATCTTCACCACCAACCCACCACCACCATATCCCATCTTCCCCACCAACCCACCACCATATCCCATCGTCCCCACCAACCCACCACCATATCCCATCTTCAACCACCACCCCCCACCACCATATCCCATCTTCCCCCACCAACCCACCACCATATCCCATCGTCCCCACCAACCCCACCAACCCACCACCATATCCCATCGTCCCACCACCAACCACCACCATATCCCATCTTCACCACCATCCCACCACCATATCCCATCGTCCCCACCAACCCACCACCATATCCCATCACCACCCCACCACCCCCACCACCATATCCCATCTTCACCACCAACCCACCACCCCACCACCATATCCCATCTTCCCCACCAACCCACCACCATATCCCATCACCACCCCACCACCCCACCACCAAATCCCAACTTCACCAGCACCCCACCACCATATCCCATCTTCACCACCAACCCACCACCATATCCCATCGTCCCCACCAACCCACCACCATATCCCATCGTCCCCACCACCCCACCACCATATCCCATCTTAACCACCACCCCACCACCATATCCCATCGTCCCCACCAACCCACCACCATATCCCATCGTCCCCACCACCCCACCACCATATCCCATCTTCACCACCAACCCACCACCATATCCCATCGTCCCCACCAACCCACCACCATATCCCATCGTCCCCACCACCCCACCACCAAATCCCATCGTCCCCACCAACCCACCACCATATCCCATCGTCCCCACCACCCCACCACCAAATCCCATCTTCACCACCAACCCACCACCATATCCCATCTTCACCACCAACCCACCACCATATCCCATCTTCACCACCAACCCACCACCCCACCACCATATCCCATCTTCACCACCAACCCACCACCCCACCACCATATCCCATCTTCACCACCAACCCACCACCCCACCACCATATCCCATCTTCACCACCAACCCACCACCCTACCACCATATCCCATCTTCACCACCAACCCACCACCCCACCACCATATCCCATCTTCACCACCAACCCACCACCCCACCACCATATCCCATCTTCCCCACCAACCCACCAACCCACCACCATATCCCATCTTCACCACCACCCCACCACCCCACCACCATATCCCATCTTCACCACCAACCCACCACCCCACCACCATATCCCATCTTCACCACCACACCACCACCCCACCACCATATCCCATCTTCACCACCACCCCACCACCATATCCCATCTTCACCACCAACCCACCACCCCACCACCATATCCCATCTTCACCACCACACCACCACCCCACCACCATATCCCATCTTCACCACCACCCCACCACCATATCCCATCTTCACCACCAACCCACCACCCCACCACCATATCCCATCTTCACCAGTGACTGATTCCTGTGGAATCGAAGACTTAATTCAACTCCGATGGAGTCAAATGTAACACTGTTTTGGGGTTTATATTGGTCCCACACCCATATTGTGTTAAAACTACTCTGGTCATGGTGTTAATATTTTAGGGGAGTTAAAATGACAGTAAATATCTGACTCACAAAGAGCTGCTTAAATTCAACTTCAACTACCATTTTACTTTTTTTCGCTGTTGTTGTTTTGTTTTAAATCAGCTCCCTTGACATTTTACAATTTAATGTGTTGTTTTGAATTAACAATCAATTCCATCAGAGTTCAATTCCCTTTGAATTATAAAGGTGCAAATTGCCACATTATGGTGCTTTGTTATGTGATATTCAATCCCCGTTAGAGCTTTGTTATGTGATATCCCTGTTAGAGCTTTGTTATGTGATATCCCTGTTAGAGCTTTGTTATGTGATATCCCTGTTAGAGCTTTGTTATGTGATATTCAAGCCCCGTTAGAGCTTTGTTATGTGATATCCCCGTTAGAGCTTTGTTATGTGATATCCCTGTTAGAGCTTTGTTATGTGATATCCCTGTTAGAGCTTTGTTATGTGATATCCCTGTTAGAGCTTTGTTATGTGATATCCCTGTTAGAGCTTTGTTATGTGATATCCCCGTTAGAGCTTTGTTATGTGATATCCCTGTTAGAGCTTTGTTATGTGATATCCCTGTTAGAGCTTTGTTATGTGATATCCCTGTTAGAGCTTTGTTATGTGATATCCCTGTTAGAGCTTTGTTATGTGATATCCCTGTTAGAGCTTTGTTATGTGATATCCCTGTTAGAGCTTTGTTATGTGATATCCCTGTTAGAGCTTTGTTATGTGATATCCCTGTTAGAGCTTTGTTATGTGATATCCCTGTTAGAGCTTTGTTATGTGATATCCCTGTTAGAGCTTTGTTATGTGATATCCCTGTTAGAGCTTTGTTATGTGATATCCCTGTTAGAGCTTTGTTATGTGATATCCCTGTTAGAGCTTTGTTATGTGATATCCCTGTTAGAGCTTTGTTATGTGATATCCCTGTTAGAGCTTTGTTATGTGATATCCCCGTTAGAGCTTTGTTATGTGATATCCCTGTTAGAGCTTTGTTATGTGATATCCCTGTTAGAGCTTTGTTATGTGATATCCCCGTTAGAGCTTTGTTATGTGATATCCCTGTTAGAGCTTTGTTATGTGATATCCCCGTTAGAGCTTCCTGCAAGTTGAATTAAACAGGGATTTATACAGTCCCACAAAATGGGTGTGGGACCAAAGAAACCTCAAAATAACCCCCCCACAACCTGCATTAAGTATGTCTGTCAGAGTGGGGGAAAACATTATAACTGAAGACTACCTGCACCATGTAAACTGTCATAACTATCTCACTAATGTTTGCAATATATCCAAATCCCTTACAGATTGGATTAGTTTAGGGAAAAATGTTTCTCATCTTTGTGTAGCTTAAAATATAAATGACAATCAATGTACATGCCAAAACAGATATTGAAACAAGCATTTTAGAAAATCAACCTGCAACATAGCATCCTGGGAAAATATTGACTTTGAGGCCTGTCCCACATCTGTGGATAACTCCATATATGTAACTTCCTGTCTCTGGTTTCTCTTAATGAAGTTAAAAGTTCACCGTCTCAATCACCTCCAGTTATCAACATTAACTCTAGGACTCGAAGTAGAGACAATTTAACCCACAAAACAGTTGAACACTGTGATTTCAACTATCCTTGATTTGTTGTGTACGGTCCCTTTCTATGTCTTGTTCAATGCATTGTCTTATGGCTACTATGTGTAAATCCTTCATTATAGTTGTTATAAATAGATATGCAGCTAGGGAGGGTAAAGAAATTAAAAATTAATATTGGAAATGCAATTCCTCCATTTTGCCACTAGGTGGTATCAGGCTGACCCAGCAGTCATGTATCCGTCTATCCCCCAGGATGCACTGTTTGCTAACTGAATTTCAATTTTCAAACTAATTAGCATCAAAACCTAAATATGTTAATTATTTATTGATTCATTCATTTTTTTTTTAATCTTTTACTATTTATGTATTGAACAAAAGTTCATTGAATATTGTAACTAACTGGCCTACTGGCCCTCTTCTCCCTTCCGTCCTGTCTCTGCTGTAGGGTGAGGCTGGCAAACCTGGCAAAGGTGGTGAACGTGGACCTTCTGGTCCTCAGGTATGGTTTCATTTATCTCTTTATCATCTGTTATTGGTTCATTCATCTGTTAATATAGCTCTTCATTTATCTGTTATTAGTTAATTAATATGTTAATATAGCTCTTCATTTATCTGTTATTGGTTAATTAATCTGTTAATATAGCTCTTCATTTATCTGTTATTGGTTAATTAATCTGTTAATATAGCTCTTCATTTATCTGTTATTGGTTAATTAATCTGTTAATATAGCTCTTCATTTATCTGTTATTGGTTAATTAATCTGTTAATATAGCTCTTCATTTATCCCTTCATTAATCAGTTATTGGTTAATTAATCTGTTAATATAGCTCTTCATTTATCCCTTCATTAATCAGTTATTGGTTAATTAATCTGTTAATATAGCTCTTCATTTATCCCTTCATTAATCAGTTATTGGTTAATTAATCTGTTAATATAGCTCTTCATTTATCCCTTCATTAATCAGTTATTGGTTAATTAATCTGTTAATATAGCTCTTCATTTATGCCTACGTTTATCTGTTAATTTATCTACTCGCAGTTTTTCTCACAGCCTATTCATGCTGCCTCGGTTATTACATTTGTACACACACTATCCCAATATGATCAGTCACGAAGAGAAGTGAATTTGACAGACATAACAGGCATACCATCTACAGTCAGAAGACTCTCCAAGATGATTCAGTCAGATACAGTCCAGTCAGAAGACTCCAAGATGATTCAGTCAGATACAGTACAGTCAGAAGACTCTCCAAGATGATACAGTCCAGTTAGAAGACTCAAGATGATTCAGTCAGATACAGTCCAGTTAGAAGACTCTCCAAGATGATTCAGTCAGATACAGTCCAGTTAGAAGACTCTCCAAGATGATTCAGTCAGATACAGTCCAGTTAGAAGACTCTCCAAGATGATTCAGTCAGATACAGTCCAGTTAGAAGACTCTCCAAGATGATTCAGTCAGATACAGTCCAGTCAGAAGACTCCAAGATGATTCAGTCAGATACAGTACAGTCAGAAGACTCTCCAAGATGATTCAGTCAGATACAGTCCAGTTAGAAGACTCCAAGATGATTCAGTCAGATACAGTCCAGTTAGAAGACTCTCCAAGATGATTCAGTCAGATACAGTCCAGTTAGAAGACTCTCCAAGATGATTCAGTCAGATACAGTCCAGTTAGAAGACTCTCCAAGATGATTCAGTCAGATACAGTCCAGTTAGAAGACTCTCCAAGATGATTCAGTCAGATACAGTCCAGTTAGAAGACTCTCAAGATGATTCAGTCAGATACAGTCCAGTTAGAAGACTCTCCAAGATGATTCAGTCAGATACAGTCCAGTTAGAAGACTCTCCAAGATGATTCAGTCAGATACAGTCCAGTTAGAAGACTCTCCAAGATGATTCAGTCAGATACAGTCCAGTTAGAAGACTCTCCAAGATGATTCAGTCAGATACAGTCCAGTTAGAAGACTCTCCAAGATGATTCAGTCAGATACAGTCCAGTTAGAAGACTCTCCAAGATGATTCAGTCAGATACAGTCCAGTTAGAAGACTCTCCAAGATGATTCAGTCAGATACAGTCCAGTTAGAAGACTCTCCAAGATGATTCAGTCAGATACAGTCCAGTTAGAAGACTCTCCAAGATGATTCAGTCAGATACAGTCCAGTTAGAAGACTCTCCAAGATGATTCAGTCAGATACAGTCCAGTTAGAAGACTCTCCAAGATGATTCAGTCAGACAAGACAAAGAGAGAAAGAGCTGTTCTCTACTAAATCAACCCTGATGTCACCTGGCCCCCTGGCCCCCTGGCCCTCTGGCCCTCTGGCCCTCTGGCCCTCTGGCCCTCTGGCCCTCTGGCCCTCTGGCCCTCTTGGCCCTCTGGCCCTCTGGCCCTCTGGCCCTCTGGCCCTCTGGCCCCCTGGCCCTCTGGCCCTCTGGCCCTCTGGCCCTCATATGCCTGGCTCTAAACCAGAGCAGGAAAGCAGATCCTGAGAATAACAGAATAGGGAAAAATATTTTAATTCTCTCTCGTCTGTCCTTTATCGATCCATCTTTCTCTTTCTCTCTCCTCTTTTTTTGTGTTGTTCTCTATTCTTCTCTACAACAGGGAGCTCGTGGATTCCCAGGGACCCCCGGTCTGCCTGGAATCAAGGGCCACAGAGTGAGTTATGTCATAGTTATGTCATAGGAATGATAATACAAAATATATCCTTTCACTTTACCAGGTAAGTTGACTGAGGACAGATTCTCATTTACAGCAACGATCTGGGGAATAGTTACAGAGGAGAGGGGGGGTTGAGCCAGTTGGAAGCTGGGGAGGATTAAGTAGCCAGATTCTGAATTTAGCCAGGACACCAGGGGTTGACACCCCTACTCTTACGATAAGTAACATGGGCTCTTTAGTGACCACAGAGAGTCAGGACGCACGTATAACGTCCCATTACGAAAGACGGCACCCTACACAGGGCAATGTCCCCAATCACTGCCCTGGGGTAAAGAGGAAAGAGTGCCTCCTACCTGTCATCGTGCACCACTTCCAGCAGCATCTGGTCTCCCATCCAGGAAGCCACCCTGCTTAGCCTCAGAGGCAAGCGAGTAGTGGGAGGCCCGGTGGCACTGTATGCTGGTGGCTCTAATATGTAATAAGGCATCTTCAAATGTGTTCTTTCCTGTCGAGCTGATTTTAGTGTCGTTGTATGTTTTCCTCTGTTCTGCTGCTGCAACAACGCCCAGTCAACGAGCCAGTTTAGATCCTATGAATAATCCTTCACTGATTTTGACTTTTGGCTCTCTGTCAAATCAAATCAAATGTATTTTATAAAGCCATTCTTACATCAGCCGATGTCACAAAGTCCCGCTCTCATGATATTGTGTTTATCTCCTCTTTCCAGGGTTATCCAGGTCTGGATGGACTCAAGGGAGAGGGTGGAGCTGCTGGTTCTAAGGTGGGAAGGACTCTACAATAGAATTCTCGATCTCTCTCACGTTATTTTAATCTCACACATATCCTGGTTGACTTTCTTGTTTGTTTGTTACGTTGGGAAACCTGTTGAAGCATCTCTTGAACCTTCTCTCTCTTTGCTCTCTCTCTCTCTCTCTCTCTCTCTCTCTGTTCTCTGTTGTAGGGTGAGTCTGGTGCTCCCGGTGAGAATGGCGCTCCTGGACCAATGGTGAGAACAGATGCAGAAGTGATGTAGCGTAGTACTGTATCTGTCACTTTGATTAGCTCCTGTAGACTGAGAACTACTCTCAATAGATCTGCCACACATACGATATACAATATCTGATATGTTACTGATCAGCTGTACAGATAATTATGTTTACTGTTTACTGATTGTAACCTGTGCTCCTCTCTCTCTCTCCCTCTCTAAAGGGACCACGCGGTCTGCCCGGTGAGAGAGGTCGTCCCGGACCCTCTGGTTCTGCTGTAAGTACCTTCTCCTGGCCTAGAACTCATTCTAGAACTCCCCCCTAGAACTCAGCCTATAACCTCCTGCTTAGAACTCATTCTAGAACTTCCCCCTAGAACTCAGCCTGTAACCTCCTGCTTAGAACTCATTCTAGAACTTCCCCCTAGAACTCAGCCTGTAACCTCCTGCTTAGAACTCATTCTAGAACTTCCCCCCAGAACTCAGCCTGCAACCTCCTGTTTAGAACTCATTCTAGAACTTCCCCCCAGAACTCAGCCTGCAACCTCCTGTTTAGAACTCATTCTAGAACTTCCCCCCAGAACTCAGCCTGCAACCTCCTGTTTAGAACTCATTCTAGAACTTCCCCCCAGAACTCAGCCTGTAACCTCCTGCTTAGAACTCATTCTAGAACTTCCCCCTAGAACTCAGCCTGTAACCTCCTGCTTAGAACTCATTCTAGAACTTCCCCCCAGAACTCAGCCTGTACCTCCTGCTTAGAACTCATTCTAGAACTTCCCCCCAGAACTCAGCCTGCAACCTCCTGTTTAGAACTCATTCTAGAACTTCCCCCTAGAACTCAGCCTGTAACCTCCTGCTTAGAACTCATTCTAGAACTTCCCCCTAGAACTCAGCCTGTACCTCCTGCTTAGAACTCATTCTAGAACTTCCCCCTAGAACTCAGCCTGTACCTCCTGCTTAGAACTCATTCTAGAACTTCCCCCTAGAACTCAGCCTGTACCTCCTGCTTAGAACTCATTCTAGAACTTCAGAACTCAGCAGACAGAGAACTCATTCTAGAACTTCCCCTAGAACTCAGCCTGTACCTCCTGCTTAGAACTCATTCTAGAACTTGAACTAGCCTGTATCCTGCTTGAACTGATAGAACTTCCCCCTAGAACTCAGCCTGTACCTCCTGCTTAGAACTCATTCTAGAACTTCCCCCTAGAACTCAGCCTGTACCTCCTGCTTAGAACTCATTCTAGAACTTCCCCCTAGAACTCAGCCTGTACCTCCTGCTTAGAACTCATTCCAGAACTCAAAATAGAGCTCCCAGAACTGTGTAACATGACCATGGTCTCTACTCATACCAGTCCCAGACTGTAGTGACCTCACAATGCGGAAAGTGGAGGACCTGAACCTTAAGGTCAAACCACAGACAGAGAGAGAACTTTAGCTGGCGTATAGCTCGCTCTCTGTTGAATACAATTATTATTGAATGATAACTTCATGTCATGGATCGTTACGTCTCAGTGTATGTTATTGAGCTGGTCCTCTGCTGTGTGGTGACAGTATCTTGTGTTTCTTCTGTCTAGGGCGCTCGTGGTAATGACGGTCTGTCTGGCCCTGCTGGTCCTCCTGTAAGTCTAACCGTTTTATTCATTGTTTCATTTCACTATA
>NC_088216.1:83405788-83543288 GCF_036934945.1 Oncorhynchus masou masou
GACAGAGGCTCTATCTCAACTCTATCCCTGTCCTGAGCATATTTACAAACCAAAACCCCTGTGAGAAGAGAAGGCCTTGGACAAACTGTTTCGTGACTAGAGATAGATGCCAAAGGATCTGGGGGCTGTGTGTGTGTGTGTGTGTGTGTGTGTGTGTGTGTGTGTGTGTGTGTGTGTGTGTGTGTGTGTGTGTGTGTGTGTGTGTGTGTGTGTGTGTGTGTGTGTGTGTGTGTGTGTGTGTGTGTGTGTGTGTGTGTGTGTGTGTGTGTGTGTGTGTGCGTGCGTGCGTGCGTGCGTGCGTGCGTGCGTGCGTGCGTGCGTGCGTGCGTGCGTGCGTGTGGGTGCATGCGTGTGTGTGCACTTGTGACTGTGTGTGTGGCTAATGTTTAAAAAAAACAAAACACAGTGAGACAGTAACTTGACCCAGATGTGTGAACGACAGTGTGTTAAACTATATATACAAAATTCTGTGGACTGCACAGAGGCCTGATCTCAACCCAATCGAACACCTTTGGGATGAATTGGAACGCCGACTGCAGGTCTAATCGCCCAACATCAGCGCCCAACCTCAATAATGCTCTTGTGGCTAAATGGACGCAAATCCCCACAGCAAAGTTCCAACATCTAGTGGAAAGCCTTCCCAGAAGAGTGGAGGCTGTTATAGCAGCAATGCTCCAACATCTAGTGGAAAGCCTTCCCAGAAGAGTGGAGGCTGTTATAGCAGCAATGTTCCAACATCTAGTGGAAAGCCTTCCCAGAAGAGTGGAGGCTGTTATAGCAGCAAAGTTCCAACATCTTGTGGAAAGCCTTCCCAGAAGAGTGGAGGCTGTTATAGCAGCAAAGTTCCAACATCTAGTGGAAAGCCTTCCCAGAAGAGTGGAGGCTGTTATAGCATCAATGTTCCAACATTTAGTGGAAAGCTTTCCCAGAAGAGTGGAGGCTGTTATAGCAGCAATGCTCCAACATCTAGTGGAAAGCCTTCCCAGAAGAGTGGAGGCTGTTATAGCAGCAATGCTCCAACATCTAGTGGAAAGCCTTCCCAGAAGAGTGGAGGCTGTTATAGCAGCAATGTTCCAACATGTAGTGGAAAGCCTTCCCAGAAGAATGGAGGCTGTTATAGCAGCAAAGGGGGGACCAACTCCATATTAATGCCCATGATTTTGGAATGAGATGTTCGACGAGCAGGTGTCCACATACTTTTGGCCACGTGGTGGACCTCTAGAAACATATAAACTGTCAGGTTTAAGTTTGTCTGTGAATTCCTGCTGCGCTTTGCTAATAAAACTCAGGTCGTCCTCGCAAAAGAGTTTTCTAAACCTCGAGGCTTCTTTCCTGGTTAAATTAAAGGCTGAATGAGACGATGTATCCTCAGCTTGCGAAAAATGTAAATTTCGGATACCCAAAGACGTGAATTAATTAACACTCCATTGGTTTGATTTGGTTTGATTTGGTTTGTTTTGGTTTGGTTTGGTTTGGTTTGATTTGGTTTGGTTTGATTTGGTTAGATTTGGTTTGATTTGGTTTGGTTTGATTTGGTTAGATTTGGTTTGATTTGGTTAGATTTGGTTTGGTTTGATTTGGTTAGATTTGGTTTGATTTGGTTAGATTTGGTTTGTTTTGGTTTGGTTTGATTTGGTTTGGTTTGGTTTGATTTGGTTTGGTTTGATTTGATTTGGTTTGGTTAGATTTGGTTTGGTTTGATTTGGTTTGGTTTGGTTTGATTTGGTTAGATTTGGTTAGATTTGGTTTGGTTTGATTTGATTTGGTTTGGTTTGATTTGGTTAGATTTGGTTTGATTTGGTTTGATTTGGTTAGATTTGGTTTGGTTTGATTTGGTTTGATTTGATTTTGTTTGATTTGGTTTGATTTGGTTTGATTTGGTTAGATTTGGTTTGATTTGGTTTGATTTGGTTTGATTTGGTTAGGATCCCCATTAGAAGACACCAATGCTGGCAGCTTACTGGGGTCCGGAACATTATGAATAGTTACAGACATAACAATTTACATACATTTTGACATGTTGTGTGTGTGTGTGTGTGTGTGTGTGTGTGTTTGTGTGTGTGTGTGTGTGTGTGTGTGTGTGTGTGTGTGTGTGTGTGTGTGTGTGTGTGTGTGTGTGTGTGTGTGTGTGTGTGTGTGTGCGCGTGCGTCTGTGCGTGTGTGTGTGCGTGCGCGTGTGTCTGTGCGTGTGTGTGCGTGCGTGCGCGTGTGTCTGTGCGTGTGTGTGCATGCGCGTGTGTCTGTGCGTGTGTGTGTGTGTGCGTGCGTGTGTGTGTGTGTATCATCTATTGCTTTGAATATGAGTTGTCTATAAAGGAAAGGCATATTAGACTATCAGCAGGCAGGGACAGTAACATCATGGACTGCTGAAGGGTGGGACTAATAACAACAAGAAAAACTCATGTAAAATATCCTTTGTCCTTAAAATGTATATAGGTTTAAAACTTTTGTTAAACAGCACAGTAAAAAAATATATGCCAATGTAACGGCGTTCTTCGTTTGTCGAAAGAGAGTCGGACCGAAATGCAGCGTGTTGGTTACTCATGTTTTTAATAGAACAAATGACGATACACAAAATAACAAAAACAACAAACGGAACGTGAAAAACCTATACAGCCTGTCTGGTGAACACTAACACAGAGACAGGAACAATCACCCACGAAATACAAAGTGAAACCCAGGCTACCTAAATACGGTTCCCAATCAGAGACAACGAGAATCACCTGACTCTGATTGAGAACCGCCTCAGGCAGCCAAACCTAAACTAAACACAACCCTAATCAACCACAATCCCAACGCCTACAAAAAAAACAATACGACAACACAATAACATAAACCCATGTCACACCCTGGCCTGACCAACTAATTAACTAAAACACAAAATACTAAGACCAAGGCGTGACAGCCAAATAGAAATCAAACGTGATGGTCTTCAGAGACAGAGGGGAGGGTTTGAGGCGAGCTGAAGGACTAAAATATACAGTAATATATCGGTAAAATGTATATAGTATGTATAAACAGGAAGTAGAAGCCTAAGTGTTGTTGTCCATTACTTTACCCCTGTTAGGGGAGGGGTTGCAGGGTTAGGGGAGGGGTGGCAGGGTTAGGGGAGGGGTGGCAGGGTTAGGGGAGGGGTGGCAGGGTTAGGGGAGGGGTGGTAGGGTTAAGGGAGGTGGGTTAAGGGAGGGGTGGCAGGGCAGGGTTAGGGGAGGGGTGGTAGGGTTAAGGGAGGGGTGGTGGTTAGGGTGCAGGGTTAGGGGAGGGGTGGTGGGTTAGGGTTGGCAGGGGGGTGGTAGGGTTAGGGGGGGTGGTAGGGTTAGGGGGGAGGGGGCAGGGTGGGGAGGGTTAAGGGGGAGGGGTGGTAGGGGTGGGGTAGGGTGCAGGGTTAGGGGAGGGGTGGCAGGGTTAGGGGAGGGGTGGCAGGGTTAGGGGAAAATCATAAAGGAAAATATATATTTTTTAAATGTATATATATATATGTGTGTTTGCATATGAAATATCTAAAATATGGGGGGTTGGAAATGATGCAGACAGTTACATTGATTGAACCACAATCTCTCTGCAATAATAAAGCTGAACCCCTCCCTAAAACAACTAAAACAAACATTACGGACCACATCCCATGCCAAAAATACCAATCTCTCCACCGCCGCTTGTACACATGCCACTTATATTATGTCATCCTGCTCAGTCAAAACACCATGGTAACAACAGTTAGGAATTTCATTCATTTCATTCACCCAGTTTCCCAAAGGCTGTGACCTCACTACGCTGCGCTATGATTGGTCGAAGCCTTGTCTGACAATATTTAGTCAGAATGTCCTCGTTCTGTTTTGTTAGACCAGTCTGTAAACCATTCAAAACGTGGCTACTGCACTTTCCCCTCATAAAATAACTTTTATATGAAAGCTAAAGTTCATTTCATTTTGCCACAAGTAGGGTTTCTTCTTTTTATTCAAATGGAGCCAATGTTGCTGTAACACTTTTACTCTTCATACCGAGACTTTATAAAGTCCTTATATGGAAATGACCTAATTGGTTTTTCAATTAAGATTAAACACTTCAGTTTTGACAAGATTTGAAAACTTGAATAAACTTTGTTTATTTGACACCAATCAAACAGAATCGTCAATTTGCTCAAAAGAGACTCTTTACTGCAATGTTGCTCTCGAATGACTGACTGACTGATTGGATTATTGTTTAATTCATAGATTAATTGATCGATTTGTTGTTTGTGTGATTGATTGATTTAATAATTTATTGTATTATTGAATAATTTATAGATGAAAAATCTATTGGTTGTTTGTTTGATTGATTGAAGTGTTGTATTATTGATTGATTGTCTCTCTCCAGGGCGAAGCTGGCCCCACTGGTGCTCGTGGACCTGAGGGCGCTCAGGGACCCCGTGGAGAGTCAGGAACCCCTGGATCGCCCGGACCCGCCGGCGCATCTGTGAGTGTCCCCATAAAAAGTGTCCCCATAAAACATTGTCACTGTAAAACAGTGTCCCCACATAAGTGTCCCTAAACAGTCCTCATGAGTGTCCCCATCAAAAGTGTCCCCACAAAAAAGTGTCCCCATAAAACAGTGTCCCTGTAAAACAGTGTCCCCACATAAGTGTCCCTAAACAGTCCCCATGAGTGTCCCCATAAACCTGTGTGTTAGTGTTCCAAGTCACATGACTAGGGCTTTTCCTGATTGAACGATGACCTTAAGTATTATACTATAAGATATGGCCATGTGAAAGGATGTTGTTCCTCTGTCCTTCCCTACAGGGAAACCCTGGTACTGATGGTATTGGAGGATCTAAAGGATCGGCTGTGAGTATACCAGACAACCTCTCCTCTGTCTCTGTCTCCCTCTCTCCCTCTCTCCCCTGTCTCTGTCTCCCTCTCCCTCCTCTCTCCCTGTCTCTGTCTCCTCCCTCCCTCTCTCCCCTGTCTCTGTCTCCCTCTCTCCCTCTCTCCCTCTGTCCTCTGTCTCTGTCTTCCTCTCTCCCTCTCTCCTCTCTCTCTGTCTCCCTCCCTCGCTCCCCTGTCTCTGTCTCCCTCTCTCCCTCTCTCCTCTGTCTCTCTCCCTCCCTCCCTCTCTCCTCTGTCTCTGTCTCCCTCCCTCTCTACTCTTCTCCTGTCTTCCTCCCTCCCTCTCTCCTCTTCTCCTGTCTCCCTCCCTCTCTCCAATGTCTCTGTCTCCCTCTCTCTCTCCCCTGTCTCTGTCTCCCTCCCTCTCTCCCCTGTCTCTGTCTCCCTCCCTCTCTCCTCTGTCTCTGTCTCCCTCCCTCTCTCCCTCTCTCCCCTGCCTCTGTCTCCCTCCCTCTATCCTCTGTCTCTGTCTCCCTCCCTCTCTCCCCTGTCTCTGTCTCCCTCCCTCTCTCCTCTGTCTCTGTCTCCCTCCCTCTCTCCCTCTCTCCCCTGTCTCTGTCTCCCTCCCTCTCTCCTCTGTCTCTGTCTCCCTCCCCCTCTCTCCCCTGTCTGTCTTCCTCCCTCCCTCTCTCCCCTGTCTCTGTCTCCCTCTCCCCCCTGTCTCTGTCTCTGTCTCCCTCCCTCTCTCCCTGTCTCTGTCTCTGTCTCCCTCCCTCTCTCCCCTGTCTCTGTCTCCCTGCCTCCCTCTCTCCTCTGTCTCGGTCTCCCTCCCTCTCTCTCTCCCCTGTCTCTGTCTCCCTCCCTCTCTCCCCTGTCTTTGTCTCCCTCCCTTCCTCTCCCCTCTGTCTCGGTCTCCCTCCCTCTCTCTCTCCCCTGTCTCTGTCTCCCTCCCTCTCTCCCCTGTCTTTGTCTCCCTCCCTTCCTCTCTCCTCTGTCTCGGTCCCCCTCCCTCCCTCCCTCTCTCCCCTGTCTCTGTCTCTGTCTCCCTCCCTCCCTCTCTCCCCTGTCTCTGTCTCCTTCCCTCTCTCCCCTGTCTCTGTCTCCCTGCCTCCCTCTCTCCTCTGTCTCTGTCTCCCTCCCTCTATCCCCTGTCTCTGTCTCCCTCCCTCCATCTCTCCCCTGTCTCTGTCTCCCTCCCTCCCTCTCTCCCCTGTTTCTGTCTCCCTGTCTCCCTCTCTCCTCTGTCTCTGTCTCCCTCCCTCCCTCTCTCCCCTGTCTCTGTCTCACTCCCTCTCTCCCCTGTCTCTGTCTCCCTCCCTCCCTCTCTCCCCCGTCTCTGTCTCACTGCCTCCCTCTCTCCTCTGTCTCTGTCTCCCTCCCTCTCTCTCTCCCCTGTCTCTGTCTCCCTCCCTCTCTCCCCTGTCTCTGTCTCCCTCCCTCCCTCTCTCCCCCATCTCTGTCTCCCTCCCTCCCTCTCTCCCCTGTCTCTGTCTCCCTCCCTCCCTCTCTCCCCCATCTCTGTCTCCCTCCCTCCATCTCTCCACTGTCTCTGTCTCCCTCCCTCCATCTCTCCACTGTCTCTGTCTCCCTCCCTCCATCTCTCCACTGTCTCTGTCTCCCTCCCTCCATCTCTCCACTGTCTCTGTCTCCCTCCCTCCATCTCTCCACTGTCTCTGTCTCCCTCCCTCCATCTCTCCACTTTCTCTTTCTCCCTCCCTTTCTCCCCTGTCTCTGTCTCCCTCCCTCTTTCCCCTGTCTCTGTCTCCCTCCCTCTCTCCCCTGTCTCTGTCTCCCTCCCTCTATCCCCTGTCTCTGTCTCCCTCCCTTTCTCCCCTGTCTCTGTCTCCCTCCCTCCATCTCTCCCCTGTCTCTGTCTCCCTCCCTCTCTCCCCTGTCTCTGTCTCCCTCTCTCCATCTCTCCCCTGTCTCTGTCTCCCTCCCTCTCTCCCCTGTCTCTGTCTCCCTCCCTCCCTCTCTCCTCTGTCTCTGTCTCCCTCCCTCCCTTTCTCCCCTGTCTCTGTCTCACTCCCTCTCTCCCCTGTCTCTGTCTCCCTCCCTCCCTCTCTCCTCTGTCTCTGTCTCCCTCCCTCCCTCTCTCCCCTGTCTCTGTCTCAGTCCCTCTCTCCCCCGTCTCTGTCTCACTGCCTCCCTCTTTCCTCTGTCTCTGTCTCCCTCCCTCTCTCCCCTGTCTCTGTCTCCCTCCCTCTCTCCCTTGTCTCTGTCTCCCTCCCTCCCTCTCTCCCCTGTCTCTGTCTCCCTCCCTCCATCTCTCCACTGTCTCTGTCTCCCTCCCTCCATCTCTCCACTGTCTCTGTCTCCCTCCCTCTCTCCCCTGTCTCTGTCTCCCTCCCTCTCTCCCCTGTCCCTGTCTCCCTCCCTCTCTCCCCTGTCTCTGTCTCCCTCCCTCCATCTCTCCCCTGTCTCTGTCTCCCTCCCTCTCTCCCCTGTCTCTGTCTCCCTCTCTCCATCTCTCCTCTGTCTCTGTCTCCCCCCTCTCTCCTCTGTCTCTGTCTCCCTCCCTCCCTCTCTCCCCTGTCTCTGTCTCCCTCCCTCTCTCCCCTGTCTCTGTCTCCCTCCCTCCATCTCTCCCCTGTCTCTGTTTCCCTCCATCTCTCCCCTGTCTCTGTCTCCCTCCCTCTCTCCCCTGTCTCTGTCTCCCTCTCTCCTCTCTCGCTGTATCTTATACATTTACATTTAAGTCATTTAGCAGACGCTCTTATCCAGAGCGACTTACAAATTGGTGAATTCACCTTCTGACATCAGTGGAACAGCCACTTTACAATAGTGCATCTAAATCATTTAAGGGGGGGTGAGAAGGATTGCTTTATCCTATCCTAGGTATTCCTTGAAGAGGTGGGGTTTCAGGTGTCTCCGGAAGGTGGTGATTGACTCCGCTGTCCTGGCGTCGTGAGGGAGTTTGTTCCACCATTGGGGGGCCAGAGCAGCGAACAGTTTTGACTGGGCTGAGCGGGAACTGTACTTCCTCAGTGGTAGGGAGGCGAGCAGGCCAGAGGTGGATGAACGCAGTGCCCTTGTTTGGGTGTAGGGCCTGATCAGAGCCTGGAGGTACTGCGGTGCCGTTCCCCTCACAGCTCCGTAGGCAAGCACCATGGTCTTGTAGCGGATGCGAGCTTCAACTGGAAGCCAGTGGAGAGAGCGGAGGAGCGGGGTGACGTGAGAGAACTTGGGAAGGTTGAACACCAGACGGGCTGCGGCGTTCTGGATGAGTTGTAGGGGTATAATGGCACAGGCAGGGAGCCCAGCCAACAGCGAGTTGCAGTAATCCAGACGGGAGATGACAAGTGCCTGGATTAGGACCTGCGCCGCTTCCTGTGTGAGGCAGGGTCGTACTCTGCGGATGTTGTAGAGCATGAACCTACAGGAACGGGCCACCGCCTTGATGTTAGTTGAGAACGACAGGGTGTTGTCCAGGATCACGCCAAGGTTCTTAGCGCTCTGGGAGGAGGACACAATGGAGCTGTCAACCGTGATGGCAAGATCATGGAACGGGCAGTCCTTCCCCGGGAGGAAGAGCAGCTCCGTCTTGCCGAGGTTCAGCTTGAGGTGGTGATCCGTCATCCACACTGATATGTCTGCCAGACATGCAGAGATGCGATTCGCCACCTGGTCATCAGAAGGGGGAAAGGAGAAGATTAATTGTGTGTCGTCTGCATAGCAATGATAGGAGAGACCATGTGAGGTTATGACAGAGCCAAGTGACTTGGTGTATAGCGAGAATAGGAGAGGGCCTAGAACAGAGCCCTGGGGGACACCAGTGGTGAGAGCGCGTGGCGAGGAGACAGATTCTCGCCACGCCACCTGGTAGGAGCGACCTGTCAGGTAGGACGCAATCCAAGCGTGGGCCGCACCGGAGATGCCCAACTCGGAGAGGGTGGAGAGGAGGATCTGATGGTTCACAGTGTCGAAGGCAGCCGATAAGTCTAGAAGGATGAGAGCAGAGGAGAGAGAGTTAGCTTTAGCAGTGCGGAGCGCCTCCGTGATACAGAGAAGAGCAGTCTCAGTTGAATGACTAGTCTTGAAACCTGACTGATTTGGATCAAGAAGGTCATTCTGAGAGAGATAGCGGGAGAGCTGGCCAAGGACGGCACGTTCAAGAGTTTTGGAGAGAAAAGAAAGAAGGGATACTGGTCTGTAGTTGTTGACATCGGAGGGATCGAGTGTAGGTTTTTTCAGAAGGGGTGCAACTCTCGCTCTCTTGAAGACGGAAGGGACGTAGCCAGCGGTCAGGGATGAGTTGATGAGCGAGGTGAGGTAAGGGAGAAGTTCTCCGGAAATGGTCTGGAGAAGAGAGGAGGGGATAGGGTCAAGCGGGCAGGTTGTTGGGCAGCCGGCCGTCACAAGAAGCGAGATTTCATCTGGAGAGAGAGGGGAGAAAGAGGTCAGAGCACAGGGTAGGGCAGTGTGATCAGAACCAGCGGTGTCGTTTGACTTAGCAAACGAGGATCGGATGTCGTCGACCTTCTTTTCAAAATGGTTGACGAAGTCATCTGCAGAGAGGGAGGAGGGGGGAGGAGGATTCAGGAGGGAGGAGAAGGTGGCAAAGAGCTTCCTAGGGTTAGAGGCAGATGCTTGGAATTTAGAGTGGAAGAAAGTGGCTTTAGCAGCAGAGACAGAGGAGGAAAATGTAGAGAGGAGGGAGTGAAAGGATGCCAGGTCCGCAGGGAGGCGAGTTTTCCTCCATTTCCGCTCGGCTGCCCGGAGCACTGTTCTGTGAGCTCGCAATGAGTCGTCGAGCCACGGAGCGGGAGGGGAGGACCGAGCCGGCCTGGAGGATAGGGGACATAGAGAGTCAAAGGATGCAGAAAGGGAAGAGAGGAGGGTTGAGGAGGCAGAATCAGGAGATAGGTTGGAGAAGGTATGAGCAGAGGGAAGAGATGATAGGATGGAAGAGGAGAGAGTAGCGGGGGAGAGAGAGCGAAGGTTGGGACGGCGCGATACCATCCGAGTAGGGGCAGTGTGGGAAGTGTTGGATGAGAGCGAGAGGGAAAAGGATACAAGGTAGTGGTCGGAGACTTGGAGGGGAGTTGCAATGAGGTTAGTGGAAGAACAGCATCTAGTAAAGATGAGGTCGAGCGTATTGCCTGCCTTGTGAGTAGGGGGAAGGTGAGAGGGTGAGGTCAAAAGAGGAGAGGAGTGGAAAGAAGGAGGCAGAGAGGAATGAGTCAAAGGTAGACGTGGGGAGGTTAAAGTCGCCCAGGACTGTGAGAGGTGAGCCGTCCTCAGGAAAGGAGCTTATCAAGGCATCAAGCTCATTGATGAACTCTCCGAGGGAACCTGGAGGGTGATAAATAATAAGGATGTTAAGCTTGAAAGGGCTGGTAACTGTGACAGCATGGAATTCAAAGGAGGCGATAGACAGATGGGTAAGGGGAGAAAGAGAGAATGACCACTTGGGAGAGATGAGGATCCCGGTGCCACCACCCCGCTGACCAGAAGCTCTCGGGGTGTGCGAGAACACGTGGGCGGACGAAGAGAGAGCAGTAGGAGTAGCAGTGTTGTCTGTGGTGATCCATGTTTCCGTCAGTGCCAAGAAGTCGAGGGACTGGAGGGAGGCATAGGCTGAGATGAACTCTGCCTTGTTGGCCACAGATCGGCAGTTCCAGAGGCTACCGGAGACCTGGAACTCCACGTGGGTTGTGCGCGCTGGGACCACCAGATTAGGGTGGCCGCGGCCACGCGGTGTGGAGCGTTTGTATGGTCTGTGCAGAGAGGAGAGAACAGGGATAGATAGACACATAGTTGACAGGCTACAGAAGAGGCTACGCTAATGCAAAGGAGATTGGAATGACAAGTGGACTACACTTATCGAATGTTCAGAACGTTAAGCTTACGTAGCAAGAATCTTATTGACTAAAATGATTGAAATGATACAGTGCTGCTGGAGTAGGCTAGCTGGCAGTGGCTACGTTGTTGACACTACACTAATCTTCTCCTTGTATGAGCTGAAAGTTTAGAGGGACGGCCAGGTCTTGATAGATTTGCAGTGGTCTGATACTCCTTCCATTTCAATATTATCCCTTGCACAGTGCTCCTTGGGATGTTTAAAGCTTGGGAAATCTTTTTGTATCCAAATCCGGCTTTAAACTTCTTCACAACAGAATCTCGGACCTGCCTGGTGTGTTCCTTGTTCTTCATGATGCTCTCTGCGCTTTTAACGGACCTCTGAGACTATCACAGTGCACGTGCATTTATACGGAGACTTGATTACACACAGGTAGATTGTATCTATCATCATTAGTCATTTAGGTCAACATTGGATCATTCAGAGATCCTCACTGAACTTCTGGAGAGAGTTTGCTGCACTGAAAGTAAAGGGGCTGAATAATTTTGCACGCCCAATTTTTCAGTTTTTCATTTGTTAAAAAAGTTTGAAATATCCAATAAATGTCGTTCCACTTCATGATTGTGTCCCACTTGTTGTTGATTTTTCACAAAAAAATACAGTTTTATATCTTTATGTTTGAAGCCTGAAATGTGGCAAAAGGTCGCAAAGTTCAGGGGGCCGAATACTTTCGCAAGGCACTGTAATGTGTGGGATCTGCTAGTACTAGAATATGGTTTATGAATAGAGGTCATTGTAAGGACAGATGCTGGGAGATGCTGGGAGATGAGAAGCAAGTACAGTGAGTGAACGTTTAATAAATAACCGACATGAAACAAACAAGGACAGCGTCTGGACAGGGGGAAACATAATGACAATAATGCTGACACGGGGAACAAACTGAGGAACAGACAGATATAGAAGGGGCAATCAACAAAGTGAAAGGTTTCAGTTGAGTCCAATATTGCGCTGATGCGCGTAATGATAATGTCAGCTGTGCGTAATGATGGTGACAGGTGTGCATAATGACGGTGACAGGTGTGCGTAATGATGATGTCAGCTGTGTGTAATGATGGTGACAGGTGTGCGTAATGACGGTGACAGGTGTGCGTAATAATGATGTCAGCTGTGCGTAATGATGATGTCAGCTGTGCGTAATGATGGTGACAGGTGTGCGTAATGATGATGTCAGCTGTGCGTAATGATGGTGACAGGTGTGCATAATGACGGTGACAGGAAACTTTTGAAAAATATTTGTTCCATTTACCTGGTCAGGTGACGTGGTTAGGAAAAGCTCTTGGTCTTTTTAACTTCCCCTAGAACAAGAAGCCATTAGAATCATTTAGATCAGAATCAGTCAGGTGTGTTACGTCACTTTCAGTTAGTTATGGCTTAGACCAGAAACACACACACACACGCAAGCACACACGCAAGCACACACACACACGCAAGCACACACACACACACACTGTCACTTACATAATAGTCAAGCAGACTGCAGCTGATTCTTGGCGCTGGAATGAAGGAGTGAGATCAGGGCAAGGCCCAGGCATATCTGTAGCTTCAGGACCTCTGCCACCTGTTCCACCCACTAACTCATGTTACACTGAAGCCATATATTTATATTCCTTATCCCATTCCTTTACTTAGATGTGTGTGTATTAGGTAGGTTGTTGTGGAATTGTTAGATTACATGTTAGATATTACTGCACTGTCAGAACTAGAAGCACAAGCATTTTGCCTTTTGCTACACTCGCAATGACATCTGCTAACCATTTGTATGTGACCAATAACATCTGCTAACCATTTGTATGTGACCAATAACATCTGCTAACCATTTGTATGTGACCAATAACATCTGCTAACCATGTGTATGTGACCAATAACATCTGCTAACCATGTGTATGTGACCAATAACATCTGCTAACCATGTGTATGTGACCAATGACATCTGCTAACCATGTGTATGTGACCAATAACATCTGCTAACCATGTGTATGTGACCAATGACATCTGCTAACCATGTGTATGTGACCAATGACATCTGCTAACCATGTGTATGTGACCAATGACATCTGCTGACCATGTGTATGTGACCAATAACATCTGCTAACCATGTGTATGTGACCAATGACATCTGCTAACCATGTGTATGTGACCAATAACATCTGCTAACCATGTGTATGTGACCAATGACATCTGCTAACCATGTGTATGTGACCAATGACATCTGCTAACCATTTGTATGTGACCAATACAATTTGATTGGAGCCTAAATAAGTCAAATTAAATACATAATAAATAAATACATCTAAAAGCCTAGATAAATAAAGTTGTATATTTTTCTCCTCATTGATCTAGAAGCAGTCACATCACAACTTTTTGTCAGATCTCGATATCATCCTGTTACTCGGTTTAGTGTTCCCTTCCCATATCACACAGTGATCATTTCAGCGTGATGATTGATTGATTGATACGTGATTGACATCTCTCTACTACAGGGTGCTCCTGGTATCGCTGGCGCGCCTGGCTTCCCCGGGCCCCGTGGCCCTCCAGGACCCCAGGGGGCCACTGGACCTCTCGGACCAAAGGGAACATCTGTACGTCAAAACTATCCTCAAATCTGTTTCTCCAAACTTGTTATAATATGTAATGAATGTCAGGGATGTTACGAGGTTTATGTCGTATAGTAAAATACTGTTATGTGATTCAGTTTGCATTTCAATATACAATATACAACTTCGGTTTGGTCTGTAATGTAATAAAAACCCATGTGTGTTTTTTGTCTTCCTCTTTAGGGTGACCCCGGTATCCCAGGTTTCAAGGGTGAGGCTGGACCCAAGGGAGAGCTTGTGAGTGTTATTGTTTTGAAGCTGCTGCTCTTACCACTGTGCTTTTGTCCGAACTCTGTCTATGTTGCTGTCTCTGTCTCTCTCTCTCTCTCTCTCTCTCTCTCTCTCTCTCTCTCTCTCTCTCTCTGTCTCTCTCTCTGTCTCTCTCTCTGTCTCTCTCTCTCTCTGTCTCTGTCTCTCTCTCTCTGTCTCTCTCTCTCTGTCTCTGTCTCTCTGCCTCTGTCTCTGTCTCTCTGTCTCTGTCTCTGTCTCTCTCTCTCTCTCCCTGTCTCTGTCTCTCTCTCTCTCTCTCTCTCTCTCTGTCTCTCTCTCTGTGTCTCTGTCTCTCTCTCTCTCTCTCTCTCTCTCTCTCTCTTTCTCTCTGTCTCTGTCTCTGTCTCGGTCTCTCTGTCTCTCTCTTGTATGTCTCCATCATTCTTTCATCTTTCCTCTCTGATAGCTAAGTAATGCCTCAACATACTGGTCCAGGAGTTTATAACACCCCATGAAACACACACACAGTATGGAGAGCATCCCCGATTTCTTCCAGACGGTAACAGAGTTTGTAACTGGTCACAAGGGAGTCCTATTTATTTATTACTGCTCAACAATCCAGCATTAGGGCAACTAATGGCGCAGGCAAGCAACAGAAAAAACATTTTATGATAGTTTCTAAAATAAAATCAAGATGGCTTATTTATCATGAGAAAACTCTGACCCTCCAAGTATTTACCAAGCTGCAAAGATCTTACTTAATGATAAGACTTCCACTTCCTCTTTTTGTTGAGTTCCCACCCAGCTTCACCTAACATCAGCATGTTAGCATCTTGAACAGTTTATCTCCCTTCTTAGTATCTTGGCTATAGTGCCCTCAACCTCAAGTCATCTTGCAGTACAATCTTCAAATTGAATTGATTGATTTTTAGAGATGATGGATATTAAATCAAATCAAATGTATTAATTAAGCTCTTCTTACATCTTACAAGTGCTGTACAGAGACCCAGCCTAAAACCCCAAACAGCAAGCAATGCAGGTGTAGAAGCACGGTGGCTCGGAACAACTCCCTAGAAAGGCCAAAACCTAGGAAGAAACCTAGAGAGGAACCAGGCTATGAAGGGTGGCCAGTCCTCTTCTGGCTGTGCTGGGTGGAAATTATAACAGAATATGGCCAAGATGTTCAAATGTTCATAGATGACCAGCAGGGTTAAATAATAATAATCACAGTGGTTGTAGAGGGTGCAGCAAGTCAGCACCTCAGGAGTAAACGTCAGTTGGCTTTTCTTTGCCGATCATTCAGAGTTGGAGACAGCAGGTGAGGTAGAGAGAGAGAGAGTCGAAAACAGCAGGCCTGGGACAAGGTAGCACGTCCGGTGAACAGGTCAGGGTTCCATAGCCGCAGGCAGAACAGTTGAAACTGGAACATTAAATGTGATTACTGACATCCAGTTGTTTTTGTTTAGGGACCAGCCGGTCCACAAGGAGCACTTGGCCCTGCAGGAGAGGAGGGGAAGAGGGGACCCAGAGGAGAGCCCGGAGCTGCTGGACCTCTTGGACCTCCCGGAGAGAGAGTGAGTGCCACCCATGTTACATACATGTTACACCCATGTTACCACCCTGTCAGAATACGGGGCGGCAGGGTAGCCTAGTGGTTAAAGCGTTGGACTAGTAACTGGAAGGTTGCAAGTTCAAACCACCGAGCTGACAAGGTACAAATCTGTCATTTTGCCCCTGAACATGCAGTTAACCCACTGTTCCTAGGCCGTCATTGAAAATAAGAATTTGTTCTTAACTGATTTGCAAAGTTAAATAAAAGTAGACAAATATATAAACACATGGCCACCTATCATTCCAAAACCACTTGTTGAGGCTCTATGTTTTCTGTATGCCGTAAAACTGAGGAAATGACATGAGCAGCTACTGAACGGGCTCTATTTTATATTCATCACACACAATGGTCTCACTCCCAGCCACAGAACGGGCTCCATGTTATATTCATCACACACGATGGTCTCACTCCCAGCCACAGAACGGGCTCCATGTTATATTCATCACACACGATGGTCTCACTCCCAGCCACAGAACGGGCTCCATGTTATATTCATCACACACGATGGTCTCACTCCCAGCCACTGAACGGGCTCCATGTTATATTCATCACACACGATGGTCTCACTTCCAGCCACAGAACGGGCTCTATTTTATATTCATCACACACGATGGTCTCACTCCCAGCCACAGAACGGCTCCATTTTATATTCATCACACACGATGGTCTCACTCCCAGCCACAGAACGGGCTTTATTTTATATTCATCACACACGATGGTCTCACTCCCAGCCACTGAACGGGCTCCATGTTATATTCATCACACACGATGGTCTCACTCCCAGCCACAGAACGGGCTCCATGTTATATTCATCACACACGATGGTCTCACTCCCAGCCACAGAACGGGCTCCATGTTATATTCATCACACACGATGGTCTCACTTCCAGCGTTAAACGTTAAATCGTTTTTTTCTTTTCTTTTCTTCCTGACCTAACCCTGAAACCTGAACCCTGTTGTTGTTGTTGTTTTTTTGTTTAGGGCGCCCCCGGTAACCGTGGTTTCCCAGGTCAGGATGGTCTGGCTGGTCCCAAGGTAAGCGTCACCATGACAACGTGGTCCCAGAGGATGGGATTATCGTTATTAAGGGGATGGGAAACTAACTGCTCTGGTATAGAAACGTAAACAGGATACGTTCACCCTCAACTGAATAGGTTACTCTAAAACTGGCAGGACAAGGGAGATGAATTCTATAATACATGAGTCAGCAATGACATGGCTGTAAATCTGAAACCATGGCGATCGCGGCAGATAGACTTGTCCACAGCACTGCAGCGTTATACACACAGTTAGCTGAGCATTTAATACACAGTTAAACATCCCGTGCTTGAATATTAGTGACGATTCTTCCTCGCTGACTCAAATCGCTGATATAGTGGAATCCTTAGGCAATTGCAACCCAATCTGACTAAATATTCTGCGACAATATTTAGTCACAGCTGTGAATGACAGAAAATGATGAGTCACAAAGAAAGACAGAGCTTCTGTTGGTGTCAGTGGAGTCAACTGTAATTCCACTATTAACCACCAGAGGTCAGCACCAAACCTCATCCACACCACCAACTTTAGACCCAATTTCTCCGACTGGAAGCATTTCATTTCATTATAAATTAATGTATTGTTCACTTTTTTTTTTTTATTCCTATTCATTAAATATGGTGAATGTGTCAGAAGGGATATTTTCTCAGTTCATCATGTCATTTCCACGTCCTCAGAGGCCCAGTTGCCGAGTGTAGCCTCGGTGTGAAGTGACTCGACGGAGAGGATGTTATCCACATACAGGTGAATTCTAACTTCCACTCAAGTCAAATTAATGTCAACGGGGACTTGATGTCAATTCGACTTAAATGGAAGCGAGGATTCGCCCCCGGAGTGACTGACTCATTGTCCTTCTTATAAACAATCTAAACCTCCATGACACTTCACAGGATGACTCTCAAAAAAAAAGATAAAGGAACACACAGATATCAGTAATGGTTTGTTGAGGTTTATTAAGGGACAGACACACAGGATTACATTTCAGTGTGTCACAGTGTCACACACTTCCCTCAGAGCGTCTTCAGTTCATTTGGCCTCCTAATGCAGGGTCCACTGTAGCCTCATTTAAAGTGTCCGGGGAGGTAGATGTGTCTTGATTGGTTAATTTAGTGATTCATCGATTGATTAATTGATTGATTGATTGATCTCCACTGAGTAACTGTATCATTTGACCTCCTAATACAGGGAACAACTGGCGTTGGTCTTAATTGATTGATTGATTGATTGAGATTCTCCATTGAGTAGCACATTTGTCCTCTTAATCCAGGGAGCCCCTGGCGAGCGTGGAGTCGGCGGCGTGTCCGGCCCTAAGGGAGCCGGTGGTGACCCTGGTCGCCCTGGCGAGCCCGGTCTTCCTGGCGCAAGAGTAAGTTCCACTCCAATATCGTTCTGCCGTCTGTAACAGCAGTCTGTATCAATGCTCTGGTAAGATAGAATAGTTCTCTAAACTATGACTGAATAACTCAATACATTATCTCTGTAGTTTTTGACATCATCATATTGTACCTATGCTACCCCAGGTCTTTTGTGATTATGTATGTTACTGTAGTTTGGTCTCAAATCTCTAACATCATTAAGCATATAGGCTCATATAGGTGCAATGGCTGCTCTACCAAGACATGATCAGTGGAGATTTGACTCACACACAGTACACTTTAGAGTTTTGATGAGTCCGAGTTGGATTTCTCAGGGCTTTTAGGAAGTTTGATCCAAATGTGTCTCTCTGCTTGTCCTGTAGGGTCTTACTGGTCGTCCTGGAGATACTGGTCCTCAAGGCAAAGTTGGACCTGGTGTAAGTACACTGTGCTTGTTGTTTGTTTTGACCAATGACTGTAAAAAAATGTTTATTTTTTATTTTAATTTTAAACATGAACTTGATCACTAGATGAGTCATTATTTTCACAGGACTCTAACCAATGATTTATATAGACACTAGATGAGTCAGTAAGTTCACAGGACTCTGACCACACTAGATGAGTCATGATCTGACCAGTGATTTATATAGACACTAGATGAGTCACAGGACTCTAACCAATGATTTACAGGACTCTATTTTCACAGACCAGTGATTTATATAGACACTAGATGAGTCAGTATTTATATAGACACTAGATGAGTCAGTTCACAGGACTCTAACCAATGATTTATATAGACACTAGATGAGTCAGTACGTTCACAGGACTCTGACCAGTGATTTATATAGACACTAGATGAGTCAGAGTTCACAGGACTCTGACCAGTGATTTATATAGACACTAGATGACTCTCACAGACCAATGATTTATATAGACACTAGATGAGTCAGTACGTTCACAGGACTCTGACCAGTGATTTATATAGACACTAGATGAGTCAGTACGTTCACAGGACTCTGACCAGTGATTTATATAGACACTAGATGAGTCAGTACGTTCACAGGACTCTAACCAATGATTTATATAGACACTAGATGAGTCAGTACGTTCACAGGACTTCCAATGATTTATATAGACAGGATGAGTCAGTCTGACCAGTGATTTATATAGACACTAGATGAGTCAGTACGTTCACAGGACTCTGACACTAGATGAGTCAGTATACAGGACTCTAACCAATGATTTATATAGACACTAGATGAGTCAGTACGTTCACAGGACTCTGACCAATGATTTATATAGACACTAGATGAGTCAGTAATGATTTATATAGACACGTTCACAGGACTCTGACCAATGATTTATATAGACACTAGATGAGTCAGTACGTTCACAGGACTCTGACCAATGATTTATATAGACACTAGATGAGTCAGTACGTTCACAGGACTCTAACCAATGATTTATATAGACACTAGATGAGTCAGTACGTTCACAGGACTCTGACCAGTGATTTATATAGACACTAGATGAGTCTGACCAATGATTTATATAGACACTAGATGAGTCACAGGACTCTGACCAGTGATTTATATAGACACTAGATGAGTCAGTACGTTCACAGGACTCTGACCAGTGATTTATATAGACACTAGATGAGTCAGTACGTTCACAGGACTCTGACCAGTGATTTATATAGACACTAGATGAGTCAGTATCACAGGACTCTGACCAGTGATTTATATAGACACAGATGAGTCTCTCACAGGACTCACCATGATTTATATAGACAGTAGATGAGTTTATATAGACAGATGAGTCAGTTTCACAGGACTCTGACCAGTGATTTATATAGACACTAGATGAGTCAGTACGTTCACAGGACTCTGATTTATATAGACCAGTGATTTATATATTTATATAGACACTAGATGAGTCAGTACGTTCTACCAATGATTTATATAGACACTAGATGAGTCTCTGACCAGTGATTTATATAGACAGTAGATGAGTCAGTACGTTCACAGGACTCTGACCAGTGATTTATATAGACACTAGATGACTGACTAGATTTATATACATCATTGAATCTGACCGTGTAGAAAATCCCTCAGGTGCATGACTTGACGATTTACTTTCAAATTGAATTCATATGCAACTCTATCAAATATCCACTTCCCAGTCAGACATTACTTTACGTTATTAGGATGTCTCATCTACTGATGAAAAATGTGCTTCACAAATAAACGTGATTGCAAGATGAATTGATGGACGGACCCTCCTGGGCTCACCATGTAGGGTGCTGCTGGTGAGGATGGTCGCCCCGGGCCCCCTGGCCCTATGGGAGCCCGCGGTCAGCCTGGTGTGATGGGATTCCCCGGACCCAAGGGAGCCAACGTGAGTGGCACTGTTAGATTGATTGATTTATTTATTTATTGGGTGTTTGATTGGTTGATTGATTGATTATGTGTTTGATTGATTGATTGATTGATTGATGTATTTATTGGGTGTTTGATTGATTGGTTGATTGATTGATGTATTTATTGGGTGTTTGATTGGTTGATTGATTTATTTATTTGTTTATTGGGTGTTTGATTGGTTGATTGATTGATTGATGTATTTATGTATTTATTGGGTGCTTGACTGGTTGATTTATTGATGTATTTGTTTATTGTGTGTTTGATTGGATGATTGATTGATGTATTTGTTTATTGTGTGTTTGATTGGTTGATTGATTGATTTATTTGTTTATTGTGTGTTTGATTGGATGATTGATTGATTGATGTATTTGTTTATTGTGTGTTTGATTGGATGATTGATTGATTGATGTATTTGTTTATTGTGTGTTTGATTGGATGATTGATTGATGTATTTGTTTATTGTGTGTTTGATTGGATGATTGATTGATTGATGTATTTGTTTATTGTGTGTTTGATTGATGTATGATTGGATGATTGATTGATTGATGTATTTGTTTATTGTGTGTTTGATTGGATGATTGATTGATGTATTTGTTTATTGTGTGTTTGATTGGATGATTGATTGATTGATGTATTTGTTTATTGTGTGTTTGATTGGATGATTGATTGATTGATGTATTTGTTTATTGTGTGTTTGATTGGATGATTGATTGATGTATTTTAAATATGGAGATGATTGTTTATTGTTGATATCTCCTGTTTATTGAATGGGATGTATTTGTTTATTGTGTGTTTGATTGGATGATTGATTGATGTATTTGTAAATATGGAGATGATATATCTCCTGAGAAGGGCTCTACTCAGAGCTTGGACACTAGTTGCCATGGACAGTGTTTGTCTACTCTGGATACAGCTGGATATCCTCTGTGACTGACTGGTGGGTGTGTTTTCCTGTGACTAGGGTGAGCCTGGAAAAGGAGGCGAAAAGGGGCTTCTTGGTGCCCCGGGTCTGAGGGTAAGTCATTTCTCTGTTGATCACCCAGACAAACACAGACTGCATTATGGGTAGAAATGTGGCAGAGTAAACATACCTTATGCCCTCTTAGAACCGATTAGAAATATGAAATGCTTTCAGCAATGAATTCCGATTCAACCAAATACTGCTATAAATCATAAATAGCCTGCTAACCCTATTTTTGATGATATTATATATAATGTAAAATATGTAGAAAACACTAGTATTGTTAGGAAACCATTCTACGTACTCAGTTTATCCCCAACCAGTAGTGATTGATTGATTGATTGATGTATTTGTTTGTTGTGTGTTTGATTGGTTGATTGATTGATGTATTTGTTTATTGTGTGTTTGATTGGATGATTGATTGATGTATTTTAAATATGAAGATGATATATCTCCTGTTATAATTACATCTATCAGTCAACTGGCTCCCATGGCCCCATGTATGGCCTCCACACTGGTGATATATCTCTCTCGCTTTCTCTCCTTCTCTCACATCCCTCTCTCTCTCGCTTCCTCTCCTTCTCTCACATCCCTCTCTCTCTCGCTTCCTCTCCTTCTCTCACATCCCTCTCTCTCTCCCTATAGGGTCTTCCTGGAAAGGATGGTGAGACTGGAGCTGCCGGACCTCCTGGCCCTGCTGTGAGTATCTCTATCTGTCTAATCACACTCTGCTGCTGTGAGTATCTCTATCTGTCCAATCACACTCTGCTGCTGTGAGTATCTCTATCTGTCCAATCACACTCTGCTGCTGTGAGTATCTCTATCTGTCCAATCACACTCTGCTGCTGTGAGTATCTTTATCTGTCCAATCACACTCTGCTGCTGTGAGTATCTCTATCTGTCCAATCACACTCTGCTGCTGTGAGTATCTCTATCTGTCCAATCACACTCTGCTGCTGTGAGTATCTCTATCTGTCCAATCACACTCTGCTGCTGTGAGTATCTCTATCTGTCCAATCACACTCTGCTGCTGTGAGTATCTCTATCTGTCCAATCACACTCTAAAACGACCTGATAACTCAAGCCTCCCCATAGCCCAGGCTGGATATAATTCCCAGTGTTCAACAGGTGTCGTTGTCAATTCACAGCTCGCTAACCTTTCTGATTTATGTTTCGTTGTGGATGTAAGATTGTATAATTATTGTAAGAATGAATCGACAAGATAAGACCAACTTGTTCACAATGACTTGGTTAGATGTGTCAATTGAGTTTAAAGGCACAATTCTTAAAGAGTTTTTCACGGCAGCCCAGCCACAGCTATAATGCTCAGTGTTAACCCTTCGTTTACCACAGGGACCTGCTGGAGAAAGAGGAGAGCAAGGACAGCCTGGACCTTCTGGCTTCCAGGTTAGTATCTGTCTGTCTGTCTGTCACTCTGCGTTCACTGTCTGTCTGTCTGTCTGTCAGTCACTCTGCGTTCACATGCTCCCATCATATACAGTATCACATAGACTACATGTGTCCAATCACATTGACATATAGACTACATGTGTCCAATCGCATTGACATATAGACTACATGTGTCCAATCACATTGACATATAGACATGTGTCCAATCACATTGACATATAGACTAAATGTGTTCAATCACATTGACACTCATCTACACTTCACAAGAGATAACAATAGCCACTTGGTGAGTTGATTTATTGATTCACTGATTGATTCATTGATTTGCTTCCTGTATACAGGGTCTGCCCGGACCTCCCGGCCCACCTGGTGAGGGGGGCAAGCCCGGTGACATGGGTGTTCCAGGAGAGGGTGGAGCTGCTGGTGCCACTGGACCCAGAGTGAGTTTAATCTCCTCCACCTCTCATCTCCCACACCTACAATGTTCATATAGCTAACTCCCATTATGGAGAAAAGGAGGAACTCATATGGAGTAATCCTGAGCAATACTATGAACCAACCATTCCTGCCTCTGTCTGTCACCCTGTAGGGTGAGCGTGGTTTCCCAGGAGAGAGAGGAGGTGCTGGGCCTCAGGGGCTGCAGGGACCTCGTGGTCTGCCTGGAACTCCTGGAACTGATGGACCCAAGGTGAGAGAAACACACTGTGGAGATCTTCTCACATACCTAATATTCCCGATGTTGGACTCTTGGCTAGTAGAATGTCACCCAGGCTGGTAGAATGTCACCCAGGCTGGTAGAATGTCACCCAGGCTGGTAGAATGTCACCCAGGCTGGTAGAATGTCACCCAGGCTGGTAGAATGTCACCCAGGCTGGTAGAATGTCACCCAGGCTGGTAGAATGTCACCCAGGCTGGTAGAATGTCACCCAGGCTGGTAGAATGTCACCCAGGCTGGTAAAATGTCACCCAGGCTGGTAGAATGTCACCCAGCCTAGTAGAATGTCACCCAGGCTGGTAGAATGTCACCCAGGCTGGTAGAATGTCACCCAGGCTGGTAAAATGTCACCCAGGCTGGTAGAATGTCACCCAGCCTAGTAGAATGTCACCCAGGCTGGTAGAATGTCACCCAGGCTGTGGAATACCACCCAGGCTGGTAGAATGTCACCCAGCCTGTAGAATGTCACCCAGGCTGGTAGAATGTCACCCAGGCTGTGGAATACCACCCAGGCTGGTAGAATGTCACCCAGCCTGTAGAATGTCACCCAGGCTGGTAGAATGTCACTCAGCCTGTAGAATACCACCCATGATGGTATAGTGTCACCCAGGCTAGTAGAATGTCACCCAGGATAATATAATGTTACCCAGTCCAGTAACAGGCTGGTCACAGCAGGATGGTATAGTGTCACCCAGGCTAATAGAATGTCACCCAGTCTAGTAGAATGTCACCCAGGATAATATAATGTCACCCAGTCTAGTAAACTGTCACACAGGCTGGTAGGCTGCTGGAGAATGTCACCCAGCCACCCAGGCTGGTAGAACCCAGCCTGTAGAATACCACCCATGCTGGTAGAATGTCACCCAGCCTGTAGAATACCACCCAGGCTGGTAGAATGACCCAGGCTGTCACCCAGGCTGGTAGAATAGAATGTCACCCAGCCTGTAGAATACCACCCAGGCTGGTAGAATGTCACCCAGGCTGGTAGAATGTCACCCAGGCTGGTAGAATACCACCCATGCTGGTAGAATGTCACCCAGCCTGTAGAATACCACCCAGGCTGGTAGAATGTCACCCAGCCTGTAGGCTGGTAATGTCACCAGGCCCCACCCAGGCTGGTAGAATGTCACCCAGCCTGTAGAATACCACCCAGGCTGGTAGAATGTCACCCAGCCTGTAGAATACCACCCAGGCTGGTAAAAGTCACCCAGCCTGTCACCCAGGCTGGTAGAATGTCACCCAGCCTGTAGAATACCACCCAGGCTGGTAGAATGTCACCCAGCCTGTAGAATACCACCCAGGCTGGTAGAATGTCACCCAGCCTGTAGAATACCACCCAGGCTGGTAAAATGTCACAGGCTGGTGGAATGTCACCCAGCCTGTCACCCAGCACTGTAGTCACCCAGTCTAATACCCAGGATAATATAATGTCACCCAGGCTGGGCTGGTAGAATGTCACCATGCTGGTAGAATGTCACCCAGGCTGTAGAATACCACCCAGGCTGGTAGAATGTCACACCCAGGCTGGTAGAATACCAGCCAGCTGGTAGAATGTCACCCAGGCTGTTAGAATGTCACCCAGCCTGTAGAATACCACCCAGGCTGGTAGAATGTCACCCAGCCTGTAGAATACCACCCAGGCTGGTAGACTCAGGCTGTGTCACCCAGCCTGTGAATACCACCCAGGCTGGTAATGTCACCCAGCCTGTAGAATACCACCCAGGCTGGTAGAATGTCACCCAGCCACCCAGGCTGTAGTAGAATACCCAGCCTGTAGAATACACCACCCAGGCTGGTAGAATGTCACCCAGGCTGGTAGAATGTCACCCAGGCTGGCTGGTAGTCACCCAATGGTCACCCAGCCTGTAGAATACCACCCAGGCTGGTAGAATGTCACCCAGGCTGGTAGAATGTCACCAAGCCTGTAGAATACCACCCAGGCTGGTAGAATGTCACCCAGCCTGTAGAATACCACCCAGGCTGGTAGAATGTCACCCAGCCTGTAGAATACCACCCAGGCTGGTAGAATGTCACTCAGGCTGGTAGAATGTCACCCAGCCTGTAGAATACCACCCATGCTAGTAGAATGTCACCCAGGCTGGTAGAATACCACCCATGCTAGTAGAATGTCACCCAGGCTGGTAGAATGTCACCCAGCCTGTAGAATACCACCCATGCTAGTGGAATGTCACCCAGGCTAGTAGAATAACACCCAGCCTGTAGAATACCACCCAGCCTGTAGAATACCTGGTAGAATATCCAGCCTGTAGAATACCATCCATGCTAGTAGAATGTCACCCATGATAGTATAATACCACCCAGCCTGTAGAATACCACCCAGGCTGTAGAATACCACCCAGCCTGTAGAATACCACCCAGGCTGTAGAATACCACCCAGGCTGGTAGAATATCACCCAGCCTGTAGAATACCATCCATGCTAGAATACCACCCACCCTGAAACCACCCAGGCTGGTAGAATACCACCCAGTCTGTGGAATATGAAGCCTGTAGAATACCACCCACCCTGTTTAAATTACCACCCACCCTTATAATACCACCCAGGCTTTAGAATGTCACCCAGGTTGGTAGAATTTGCAGTTTACTAGCTGGAATCACACTAGTAAATGGGTTTAACTCAATATTAGGAATCATGTTCATAATGTTTGTTTTACTCAGTGTATAGAAGAACAACAACAACAACAATGTCAATGCTATAAACAGCTCTACCTCAGATCAAATACTGTTTGAAATCTATACTTTACTTTAGCTGTGCTGATTGATGCATATTGCAATGGAAAACTGAATCACGTCCCAAAATCAACCTTAGAATGGTTCTCAAATGAATATTTCTCTGAAACCATCTCATATCAGAAAGGAAATTACTTTTTTTTTAAGTTTAATGATGAAGATGTGGATACCCCTGAAGGTATCTTTTTAAATTACAATATTATATTACTTTCAAACGTTTTTGCACACTGGGTACAATTCTCCTTGTATTTGATGTTGTTTCTTTTGATACATCATATCCCTGTGTCTATTTCCTCATGATGAATCATTTCCCTGTGTCTATTTCCTCATGATGAATCATATCCCTGTGTCTATTTCCTCATGATGAATCATTTCCCTGTGTCTATTTCCTCATGATGAATCATTTCCCTGTGAACAGCTCTATTTCCTCATGATGAATCATATCCATGTGAACAGCTCTATTTCCTCATGATGAATCATTTCCCTGTGAACAGCTCTATTTCCTCATGATGAATCATTTCCCTGTGTCTATTTCCTCATGATGAATCATTTCCCTGTGTCTATTTCCTCATGATGAATCATTTCCCTGTGTCTATTTCCTCATGATGAATCATATCCCTGTGTCTATTTCCTCATGATGAATCATTTCCCTGTGTCTATTTCCTCATGATGAATCATTTCCCTGTGAACAGCTCTATTTCCTCATGATGAATCATGTCCCTGTGTCTATTTCCTCATGATGAATCATCCCTGTCCTCTGTGAACAGCTCTATTTCCTCATGCTCTATTTCCTCATGATGAATCATCTATTTCCTCATGATGAATCATATCCCTGTGTCTATTTCCTCATGATGAATCATTTCCCTGTGTCTATTTCCTCATGATGAATCATATCCCTGTGTCTATTTCCTCATGATGAATCATTTCCCTGTGTCTATTTCCTCATGATGAATCATTTCCCTGTGTCTATTTCTTCATGATGAATCATTTCCCTGTGTCTATTTCCTCATGATGAATCATATCCCTGTGTCTATTTCCTCATGATGAATCATTTCCCTGTGTCTATTTCCTCATGATGAATCATTTCCCTGTGTCTATTTCCTCATGATGAATCATTTCCCTGTGTCTATTTCCTCATGATGAATCATATCCCTGTGAACAGCTCTATTTCCTCATGATGAATCATTTCCCCGTGTCTATTTCCTCATGTGAACAGCTCTATTTCCTCATGATGAATCATTTCCCTCATGATGAATCATTTCTCTATTTCCTCATGATGAATCATATCCCTGTGTCTATTTCCTCATGATGAATCATTTCCCTGTGTCTATTTCCTCATGATGAATCATTTCCCTGTGTCTATTTCCTCATGATGAATCATTTCCCTGTGAACAGCTCTATTTCCTCATTGTGGGGAGAACACTGTTCTGTTATATTCCATCTATTCAATTCAATTCCATGTATTTGGTTCATGCCTGAGGGACAAATATCGTTGGGCATATAATGAGACGAGTAAACAACAACATACCCTTCTGCATTCCGTTACCTTTCCCACGATGTCCCTGCAGCTGTTGACAGTGTTTGTGTCCATTCTGTTCTGTTATCCAGGGAGCGATCGGACCAGGTGGCGCATCGGGTGCCCAGGGACCCCCCGGTCTGCAGGGTATGCCCGGAGAGCGAGGGGCCTCAGGCATCCCCGGACCTAAGGGAGACAGAGTAAGTGGTGCCTGCTCGAGAGCGGCAGAGGAACAGTCATGTTAATGCAATGTAGCCAATGTAATGAAGTGTAACGCAATAGGATTCATAATAATAACAAGCTGTGAAAGGGGCGTGTAGTTAACAACAGGATCTGCTTGAGACAATAGTAACAGATGTATGTTCGGCAACAATTGATGTGATTCCACATTGAATTATATGGCAGTTAGTAATGCAATTATAATGTAATTGTGTTTGTGTCCCACACAGGGTGACAACGGAGAGAAGGGACCTGAGGGTGCTTCTGGCAAAGACGGCTCAAGAGTGAGTGACCATCTTCCTCGTCATCATCATCATCATCATCCACCGTATCATCCAGCCCTATGACCTCACTCACTCTGCCATTTAATATTCAACACATTGATGACCTCACTCACTCTGCCATTTAATATTCAACACATTGATGACCTCACTCACTCTACCATTTAATATTCAACACATTGATAACATCACTCACTCTACCATTTAATATTCAACACATTGATGACCTCACTCACTCTACCATTTAATATTCAACACATTGATGACCTCACTCACTCTGCCATTTAATAATCAACACATTGATGACCTCACTCACTCTGCCATTTAATAATCAACACATTGATGACCTCACTCACTCTGCCATTTAATATTCAACACATTGATGACCTCACTCACTCTGCCATTTAATAATCAACACATTGATAACATCACTCACTCTATCATTTAATATTCAACACATTGATGACCTCCCTCACTCTACCATGTAATATTCAACACATTGATGACCTCCCACACTCTACCATTTAATATTCAACACATTGATGACCTCCCTCACTCTACCATTTAATATTCAACACATTGATGACCTCCCTCACTCTACCATTTAATATTCAACACATTGATGACCTCCCTCACTCTGCCATTTAATATTCAACACATGGATGACCTCCCTCACTCTACCATTTAATATTCAACACATTGATGACCTCACTCACTCTACCATTTAATAATCAACACATTTAAATATTCCCTCCAGCAATTCCAAGTATACACACTCCACTTAAATTGTTCATTTGTTTACGGGCATTTGTGTACAGTGAGACAACAGCAAAAGGACAGATATACTAGATGTTGTACTGAAACATTTCTCTTTTCCGTAACTCTTCTAGGGTTTGACTGGTCCCATTGGTCCTCCCGGCCCAGCTGGTCCCAACGGAGAGAAGGTGAGCAATTTGTCTTTAAACTTGAATAATAGTTCATTGATTATTTTAATGATTGTATTAGATCAGTCAGAAGAAGAAAAAAACATACAGCCATATCATCTGTTGGGAGGGTACCTCTCACAAACTGTATGATACAGACAGTCCATATAAGGTGTGATTTATGGACTGATATCTGTATGATACAGACAGTCCATATAAGGTGTGATTTATGGACTGGTATCTGTGTGATACAGACAGTCCATATAAGGTGTGATTTATGGACTGGTATCTGTATGACACAGACAGTCCATATAAGGTGTGATTTATGGACTGGTATCTGTATGATACAGACAGTCCATATAAGGTGTGATTTATGGACTGGTATCTGTGTGATACAGACAGTCCATATAAGGTGTGATTTATGGACTGGTATCTGTATGATACAGACAGTCCATATAAGGTGTGATTTATGGACTTATGATTGACCTCTGTGACTGACCTCTGACCTCTGTGTTTCCTCCTATAGGGTGAATCTGGTCCATCGGGACCTTCCGGTGCTGCCGGTGCCCGTGGTGCTCCTGTAGGTACCACATACACATACACATACACATACACACACACACACACACACACACATTAGGATAAAGTAAAAAAATGACTTGTGGTCCCGTGTAGATCAGTTTGTAGAACATGATGTTTGCAACGCCAGGATTGTGGGTTGGATTACCGTGGCCACCAATATGTTTAACGGGATTGTGGGTTGGATTACCGTGGCCACCAATATGTTTAACTGGATTGTGGGTTGGATTACCGTGGCCACCAATATGTTTAACGTATGCAAAACGCTGTCTGCAGAATGGCATTCATTACATCAGAAATATGTTGTTGTTTTTTTTTTACTTTGCCTCAGCTGTCTGATTAGGGCAGGGTAGCCTTGTGGTTAGGGTGTTGGACTAGTAACCGGAAGGTTGCAAGTTCAAACCCCCGAGCTGACAAGGCACAACTTTGTCATAATGCCCCTGAACAGGCAGTTAACCCACTGTTCCTAGGCCGTCATTGAAAATAAGAATTTGTTCTTAACTGACTTGCCTGGTTAAATAGAATAAAAGGGTCTACTGCCATCTCTAGGTCTCTGTACTGATCCAGAGTAGAGAATCCTGTTGTCCTGCTATACTCTCCAGCTCTCAATAGAACAATTGAATGAACACAGAAGTTGATAAGGTACATGATATGTCATTTGAAGAAGGGTATGTTAGGGGAAGTGTATTCTGCTCAACCTGTTCCCCGTCTTCTCTCCTAACAGGGAGACAGGGGTGAGACCGGACCTCCTGGGCCTGCTGGCTTCGCTGGGCCTCCTGTAAGTACCTTCACCAAGGACAATGTACTGCTGATGCGCTTTCTCTCACTGTCAGTCCTACCGTCAACCTCCCGGACTGACACATTTATAGGACCGTCTCATCCATTCAAATGGATGATTAAATAGAAGGGGATGATGACGCCAGCTGCTTTGTTTTATGTTGAAGCAAATAGCTGCCTGAGCTGTCTTTCTCCCCGTGTCCCAACCCCAGGGATCTGATGGTCAGCCCGGAGCCAAAGGAGAGCAGGGAGAGGGTGGTCAGAAGGGAGACGCTGGTGCCCCTGGACCCCAGGGACCCTCTGGAGCTCCTGGGCCTTCTGTACGTTTCACTTTTTCCTGACATGTAAAAACATCGAGGTGTTTATTGGTTACCAAATACTTGCTTCACGTTTCTTCATGAAACTTACTATCAGACAATTTCCTTCATTTCAGGGACCAACTGGTGTTTCTGGACCTAAAGGTGCTCGCGGTGCTCAGGGACCCCCTGTAAGTATAAATCTCATATTGTGTATTTGATTTCCGCATTGTTGTTTTATATTGTTTTGTAATTTTTCCACTTCATCAACAACCTCTCTCACTGACAGGGTGCCACTGGTTTCCCTGGCGCTGCCGGCAGAGTCGGGCCCCCTGGTCCCAACGTAAGTACAATCACTTATCAGCGATACACAACTCAAACACCTTACCTGAGCACTGTTACTGAAGACTAAATGACACTGATTGTTCTACTTGTAAACTAGGATTGTTCTCTGTAATCTGAGGTGTTGGATTTGACTGGAATAGAAAAGGCCTTGTTTTTATGTGGGTGTAACCGGTAAACATTTCTCAAAATGAAGGACCTCTTTTATGTATCTCCAAGTTTCTCCAATAGTTTCCTGGTACTTTTCAGAACACACAGACTATTATGAATACAGTGTTCACCCACTGTAGTCAGTCGAACTGAACCTTGCGTTTGGGATCCCATGCATCCTTTGTAACGGCGTTCTTCTTTTGTTGAAAGAAAGTCGGACCGAAATGCAGCGTGTAAGTTACATGTTTATTAGGAAGACAAACGAACAAACTATACACGAATAACTAATAAATACAAAAAACAACAAACAGAACGTGAAACCTATTACAGCCTGACTGGTGCACACTACACAGAGACAGGAACAATCACCCACGAAATACAAAGCGAAAAACAGGCTACCTAAATACGGTTCCCAATCAGCGATCACCTGACTTTGATTGAGAACCGCCTCAGGCAGCCAACCTATTTAACACACACACACCCCTAATCAGCTACAATCCCAGACACTACAAACCCCAATACGAAAACACAATACATAATAACCCCATGTCACACCCTGGTCTTACTAACTAATAAACTAAAACATAAAATACTAAGACCAAGGCGTGACATCCTTCTAGGTTTGAAACCAATAAACAGACCTACACAGAATCATTCAGCATCATTATAGTATGTAGTATAGTATTAAGTATAGTATTTACTATAGTATTTACTACAATATTTACTATAATATTTAGTATAGTATTTAGTACAGTATTTAATATAGTATTTATTATAGTATTTAGTATTGTGTTTAGTATAGTATTTACTATAGTTTTTACTATGCTATTTAGTATAGTATTTAGTATAGTATTTAGTATAATATTTAGTATAGTATTTAGTATAGTATTTAGTATAGTATTTACTATAATATTTACTATAATATTTAGTATAGTATTTAGTATAGTATTTAGTATAGTAGTTAATATAGTATTTAGTATAGTGTTTAGTATAGTGTTTAGTATAGTATTTACTATAGTTTTTAGTATAATATTTAGTATAATACGTAGTATAGTATTTAGTATAGTATTTACTATAATATTTATTATAGTATTTAGTATAGTATTTAGTACAGTATTTAATATAGTATTTATTGTAGTATTTAGTATTGTGTTTAGTATAGTGTTTAGTATAGTATTTACTATAGTTTTTAGTATAATATTTAGTATAATACGTAGTATAGTATTTAGTATAGTATTTACTATAATATTTAGTATAATATTTAGTATAGTATTTAGTATACTATTTACTATAGTATTTACTATAGTTTTTAGTATAATATTTAGTATAGTATTTAGTATAGTATTTAGTATAGTATTTACTATAGTATTTAGTATAGTGTTTAGTATAGTGTTTAGTATAGTATTTACTATAGTTTTTAGTATAATATTTAGTATAATACGTAGTATAGTATTTAGTATAGTATTTACTATAATATTTAGTATAATATTTAGTATAGTATTTAGTATAGTATTTACTATAATATTTAGTATAATATTTAGTATAGTATTTAGTATATTATTTACTATAGTATTTACTATAGTTTTTAGTATAATATTTAGTATAGTATTTACTATAGTATTTAGTATAGTGTTTAGTATAGTGTTTAGTATAGTATTTACTATAGTTTTTAGTATAATATTTAGTATAATATGTAGTATAGTATTTAGTATAGTATTTACTATAATATTTAGTATACTATTTAGTATAATATTTATTATAGTATTTAGTATAGTATTTAGTATAGTATTTACTATAATATTTAGTATAGTATTTAGTATAGTACTAACTATAATATTTAGTATAGTATTTAGTATAGTGTATAGTATTTACTACAGTATTTACTATAGTTTTAGTATAATATTTAGTATAATATGTAGTATAGTATTTAGTATAGTATTTACTATATTATTTAGTATAATATTTAGTATAGTATTTAGTATAATATTTAGTATAGTATTTATTATAGTATTTATATAACATTTACTATAGTATTTAGTATAGTATTTAGTATAGTATTTAGTATAGTACTAACTATAATATTTAGTATAGTATTTAGTATAGTATTTAGTATAGTATTTAGTATAGTATTTAGTATAGTATTTACTATAATATTTAGTATAGTATTTAGTATAGTACTAGCTATAATATTTAGTATAGTATTTAGTATAGTACTAACTATACTATTTAGTATAGTATTTAGTATAGTATTTAGTATAGTACTAACTATAATATTTAGTGTAGTATTTAGTGAATAACGCAGGATGTCGATGATATCAACCTGGTTTCATTCTGTTCTTCTGAATGGTTGTTATTACAGAGAGTACTGACCTGCTCCTATCTGTTGTTTTTACAGAGAGTACTGACCTGCTCCTATCTGTTGTTATTACAGAGAGTACTGACCTGCTCCTATCTGTTGTTATTACAGAGAGTACTGACCTGCTCCTATCTGTTGTTATTACAGAGTACTGACCTGCTCCTATCTGTTGTTTTACAGAGAGTACTGACCTGCTCCTATCTGTTGTTATTACAGAGAGTACTGACCTGCTCCTATCTGTTGTTATTACAGAGAGTACTGACCTGCTCCTATCTGTTGTTATTACAGAGAGTACTGACCTGCTCCTATCTGTTGTTATTATAGAGAGTGCTGACCTGCTCCTATCTGTTGTTATTATAGAGAGTGCTGTTGTTATTACAGAGAGTACTGACCTGCTCCTATCTGTTGTTATTACAGAGAGTACTGACCTGCTCATATCTGTTGTTATTATAGAGAGTACTGACCTGCTCCTATCTGTTGTTATTACAGAGTGCTGACCTGCTCCTATCTGTTGTTATTACAGAGTGCTGACCTGCTCCTATCTGTTGTTATTACAGAGAGTACTGACCTGCTCATATCTGTTGTTATTACAGAGAGTACTGACCTGCTCATATCTGTTGTTATTATAGAGAGTGCTGACCTGCTCCTATCTGTTGTTATTACAGAGAGTGCTGACCTGCTCCTATCTGTTGTTATTATAGAGAGTACTGATGACCTGCTCATATCAGTCTGTGGGCAGAGAAGTGGCGGTCAAGATGAGAGAGGATGGTTATTTTGTTAAAATAGCATTGCCTTATTTCTATTACAGCATATTGGATGACTGTCATTCACCTTCCATTCACCCAGTTCAATGTAACAGTGATAGGTATCGGCTACTACATGATACTCTCATTTTGCCTATACACGTCATGAGGTTGCTACAAACTAGCCTATGAATGAAAGTTTACAACATTGTTCCACAGGTTGAGAGAAATTTGAGTAATCACGGTGACAGACATTGCCACATTCAATAATCTTGCTAGCTGATCTAGGGTGTAATCATTAGTCCAACAGTTGCAAACGAGAATTTCTATTAGACAATTTCAGTTATGTTTATCCCCGTTGCTTCCGTTTAAGAAACATTTTTAAATAAAACCCGGCAGAATGAATACACCCCTGATCACATGCAAACACAATTCACTTTCATAGCAAACAGATCATTGTATAATTCCTTCTTGCATCTACGTCTTACCTTTTCCCTTCAGTGCATAACACATCAGCTGTCTGTGACCAATGAACAAAAAGAAACCAAGCCAAACCTTCATATCATAACCACTAACCGCTACGCACATCCTACATTGTTGTCACCATATTAGCTAATGTCAAGTCAAAAACAAAGTTACTAGAACTAATGTGTTATTAAACCCACTACAATCGTGCAGTACAATGTACAGTCAGCAAGCAGTTTTAGTAGTTACACCAGCAGGCCCCAGTGGCAATAAATTAATAAAACCAAGAGCTTTTCTTGACTTGGAAGATTTCCAGTGTTGGATAGCCAGCTAGCATAACATCCCTCCCTGTTTGAGCCGGGTGTTTGAGTAGGCTAAACTAGCTAGCTGCATTCAGTAGCTAAGTAAAACAATATGAAATGTAGCTATCTCTCTCTCTCGCTCTCTCGCTCTCTCTCTCTCTCTCGCGCTCTCTCTCTCTCGCTTCTTCATTTTTGAATAAATAATGGGAAACACTATTCCCTCATCCCATCACAAGACAGGGCAGTCAGTATGTGTTCTTCACTGACCAAATTACCAGTCCAAACACACTACTTTAGTATATTCTTATCTAAAAATAATAACTTTTTTAATGTTTCACTATTTTTATTTTTATGACATTCACTGAGGATAGTCCTCCCCTTCCTCCTCTGATGAGCCTCCACTGTCCCAGAGAGTCTTGATCTGCTCCTGTCTGTCTGTCATGTTTTGTATGCTACATTTCTGGGTTTAACCCTGTTGATTGGTTGATTGACTGATTGCTTGATTGGTTGCTTGTTTTACTGGTTGGTCGGTTGAGTGATGGATTGATTGATTGGTTGAAAGATTGATTGCCTCCTCCCTAAGTTTGTTTTATTCACTGCTTTTGCACACTCTGCCAACCCTGATGTCCTTGTCCGTGCCATGTCTGAAACCTGGCTTAGGAAGGCCACCAAAAATTCTGAATTTTTCATCCCCAACTACAACATTTTCCACCAAGATAGAACTGCCAAAGGGGGTGGAGTTGCAATTTACTGCAGAGATAGCCTGCAGAGTTCTGTCACACTATCCAGGTCTATGCCCAAACAGTTTGAGCTTCTACTTTTAAAAATCCACCTTTCCATAAATAAGTCTCTCACTGTTGCCACTTGTTATAGACCCCCCACGGCCCCCAGCTGTGCCCTGGACACCATATGTGAATTGATTGCCCCCCCCATCTATCTTCAGAGTTCGTATTGTTAGGTGACCTAAACTGGGACATGCTTAACACCCTGGCCGTCCTACAATCTAAGATAGATGCCCTCAATCTCACACAAATTATCAAGGAACCTACCAGGTACATCAATAAATCCGTAAACATGTAAACACCCTCATAGATATCGTCCTGACCAACCTGCCCTCTAAATACACCTCTGCTGTCTTCAACCAGGATCTCAGCGATCACTGCCTCATTGCCTGCGTCCGTAATGGGTCCGCGGTCAAACAAACCACCCCTCATCACTGTCAAACGCTCCCTACAACACTTCAGCGAGCAGGCCTTTCTAATCGCCCTGGGACAGGTATCCTGGAAGGATATTGACCTAATCCCATCAGTAGTGGACGGTTATGACTTCGAATATGTGGGCTACAAACTACAAATACCTAGGTGTCTGGTTAGACTGTAAAAACTCACATTAAGCATCTCCAGACTCACATTAAGCATCTCCAATCCAAAATGAAATCTAGAATCGGCTTCCTATTTCGCAACAAAGCATCCTTCGCTCATGCTGCCAAACATATACCCTTGTAAACTGACTATCCTACCGACTTCGGCGATGTAATTTACAAAATAGCCTCCAACACTCTACTCAGCAAATTGGATGCAGTCTATCATAGTGCCATCCGTTTTGTCCCAAATGTCCCATATACTACACACCAGTGCGACCTGTATGATCTTGTTGGCTGGTATATCTCACGGGTCACCATAGCAACACCCACCCGTAGCACCCGCTCCAGCAGGTATATCTCACGGGTCACCATAGCAACACCCACCCATAGCACCCGCTCCAGTAGCTATATCTCACGGGTCACCATAGCAACACCCACCCGTAGCACCCGCTCCAGCAGGTATATCTCACGGGTCACCATAGCAACACTCACCCGTAGCACGGGTAAAGGTTAAAAAAATATTTAAAAAACTTTAAGCATCAGCTGTCATAGCAACTTTACCGATCATTGCACCTGTAAACAGCCCATCTGTAAACAGCCCACCCAACTACCTCATCCCCATATTGTTATTTATTGTTTTGCTCCTTTTCACCCCGGTATCTCTACTTGCACATTCATCCTTTGCACTATCTATCACTCCAGTGTTAATGATAAATTGGAATTATTTTACCACTACGGTCTATTTGTTGCCTTACCTTCCTAATCTTACTACATTTGCACACATTGTCTATAGACTTTCTATTGTGTTATTGTTATTGTACGTTTGTTTACTCCATGTGTAACTCTGTGTTGTTGTTTTTGTCTCACTGCTTTGCTTTATCTTGGTCAGGTCGCAGTTGTAAATGAGAACTTGTTCTCAACTGGCCTACCTGGTTAAATAAAGGTGAAATACAATAAATAAATAAATGGTGTCTCTGCAGGGTAACCCTGGTGCTGCTGGGCCCTCTGGCCCTGCTGGTAAAGATGGCCCTAAGGGTGTGCGAGGAGACGGTGGACCCCCAGGCAGACAGGGAGACGCTGGGCTGCGTGGAGCCGCTGGATCCCCTGGAGAGAAGGGAGATGCTGGAGAGGATGGTCCCTCTGTAAGTTTATCACTACAGTACCGTCCTCCATAGTGGACGGGCTTGATAACTCTCATTCAACCCAGCACCCTACTGAAGCAAAAGATGGTAATACAAGCTGAATTCATCTTTTGTCACAACCGTCCTCAAATACAGGTCCTACAGGCTTTATTAAATACAGGTCCTACAGGCTTTAATCAATACAGGTCCTACAGGCTTTAATCAATACAGGTCCTACAGGCTTTATTCAATACAGGTCCTACAAGCTTTAATCAATACAGGTCCTACAGGCTTTAATAAATACAGGTCCTACAGGCTATAATCAATACAGGTCCTACAGGCTTTAATCAATACAGGTCCTACAGGCTTTAATCAATACAGGTCCTACAGGCTATAATCAATACAGGTCCTACAGGCTTTAATCAATACAGGTCCTACAGGCTTTATTCAATACAGGTCCTACAGGCTTTAATCAATACAGGTCCTACAGGCTTTAATCAATACAGGTCCTACAGGCTTTAATCAATACAGGTCCTACAGGCTATAATCAATACAGGTCCTACAGGCTTTAATCAATACAGGTCCTACAGGCTTTAATCAATACAGGTCCTACAGGCTATAATCAATACAGGTCCTACAGGCTTTATTCAATACAGGTCCTACAGGCTTTAATCAATAAAGGTCCTACAGGCTTTAATCAATACAGGTCCTACAGGCTTTAATCAATACAGGTCCTACAGGCTTTAATCAATACAGGTCCTACAGGCTTTAATCAATACAGGTCCTACAGGCTTTAATCAATACAGGTCCTACAGGCTTTAATCAATACAGGTCCTACAGGCTATAATCAATACAGGTCCTACAGGCTTTAATCAATACAGGTCCTACAGGCTTTATTCAATACAGGTCCTACAGGCTTTAATCAATACAGGTCCTACAGGCTTTAATCAATACAGGTCCTACAGGCTATAATCAATACAGGTCCTACAGGCTTTAATCAATACAGGTCCTACAGGCTTTAATCAATTCAGGTCCTACAGGCTCTAATCAATACAGGTCCTACAGGCTCTAATCAATACAGGTCCTACAGGCTTTAATCAATACAGGTCCTACAGGCTTTAATCTTCATTCAACATTGACAAGTTATTTAGACCACAGTGTTCCTGAACTCGTTGTCAGTTCTGATGTCACTGACAACACACATCCCACCACTCAAGTTAACACGGAAATACATTCATTTTGGGGTTTTGCAGCTATAAAACAATACTGGCTTTATGTCTTAAAAGTCTCTCTTTTGGTTTGACTTCCAACCCAACCGGCATGAACATCAGTCCAGGGAATGAAAGAAAGATCCATTTATAATGGACAACACTATTCCCTCGTCCCCATCACAACGAAGCACGCGTCCGTCACTGACCCAATAACCAGCCCAAACACACTGCTGTCTGCCAGGGCGTTAATATCACCTGTGGGCTTCCCCTGGACAGAGACATGATGGCAGAGAGGACAAGCGTTTTACTTTGTACTTCCCACTCCCTGCAGTGCAGTTCACCCCCTGAGCAGTACTGAACTAACAGCCGGCATGGCTGTCTGTTACTGAAATTGGACAGGCAAGTCCAGAGAACAGACATGATAAGACCCTCTGATCCTCCCTGGTATAAATCACAGAAGTGGAGGTGGAAGCAATGCACACAAAATGCTTTTTTCTTGTTTTTCCAGTGTGTTTATAGATTTTGATAGTTTTTCTGTTGATATATTTTTAGTTGTTGTTGAAAACACTCACTTGAAAATAACACACTGTCCTCTTGTCCTCCACTTGCTCCTCTCCTCCTCTTCCTCCTCTCCTCCTGCACTTCCTCTCGTCCACCTCCTCCTCTCTTCCTCTCCTCTTCTCTTCTTCCTCTCTTCCTCTCTTCCTCCTCTCCTCCTCTTCCTCCTCTCTTCCTCCTCTCTTCCTCTCTTCCTCCTCTCCTCCTCTTCCTCCTCTCTTCCTCTCCTTCCTCTCTTCCTCCTCTCCTCCTCTCCTCCTCTTCCTCCTCTCTTCCTCCTCTCTTCCTCCTCTCTCCTCCTCTCCTCCTCTCCTCCTCTCTTCCTCCCTCTTCCTTCCTCTCCTCTTCCTCCCCTCTCTCTCTTCCTCTCCTCCTTCCTCCCTTCCTCCTCCTTCTCCTCTCTTCCTCTCTTCCTCCTCTCCTCCTCTTCCTCCTCTCTTCCTCTCCTCTTCCTTCTCTTCTTCCTCTCTTCCTCCCCTTCCTTCTCTTCTTCCTCCTTCCTCCTCTCCTCCCCTTCCTCCTCTCTTTCTCCTCTCTTCCTCCTTCCTCCTCTTCCTCCTCTCTTCCTCTCCTCTTCCTTCTCTTCTTCCTCTCTTCCTCCTCTCCTCCCCTTCCTCCTCTCTTCCTCCTCTCCTCCCCTTCCTCCTCTCTTCCTCCTCTCCTCCTCTCCTCCTCATCTCTTCCTCCTCTCTTCCTCCTCTTCCTCCTCCCAGGGTCCCGATGGTCCTTCAGGTCCTTCAGGTCTGGCTGGACAGCGTGGTATTGTTGGTCTTCCAGGACAGCGTGGAGAGAGAGGTTTCCCTGGCCTGCCAGGACCCTCTGTAAGTCACATACACCACATTACAGATCCCATTCATTCATTAGACTATTCATTCATTCATTAGACTATTCCATCATTCATTAGACTATTCCATCATTCATTAGACTATTCCATCATTCATTAGACTATTCCATCATTCATTAGACTATTCCATCATTCATTAGACTATTCCATCATTCATTAGACTATTCATTCATTCATTCATTAGACTATTCGTTCATTCATTAGACTATTCATTAATTCATTCATTTATTAGGTTATTCATTCATTCATTCATTAGACTATTCGTTCATTCATTAGACTATTCATTAATTCATTCATTTATTAGGCTATTCATTCATTCATTCATTAGAAAATTCATTCATTCATTCATTAGACTATTCATTCATTCATTCATTCATTAGGCTATTCATTCAGTCAGTCATTCATTCATTATGATTAATTCGCCTATTATAGATGACAGAATAATATTGTACTGTTAATTGACTTGTACCCATCCCACCCATTTCAAGTAAGAATGGATGGATGAATATTCAAAGAAAAAGATCAATGAATATATGACTATTGCTTAGAGTGTCGCCCCCTATTGGTGGTCCACCAACTAACCTGTGTGTCCATCTCCCCAGGGAGAGCCTGGTAAACAAGGAGCTCCTGGTGGTAGCGGAGACCGTGGACCTCCTGGTCCAGTGGGACCCCCTGGACTGACTGGACCCGCAGGAGAGCCCGGGAGAGAGGTCAGTGTCTGTCCCAGAGCGTGTTGTCTGATATGACAGAGAGGTCAGTGTCTGTCCCATAGCGTGTTGTCTGAAATGACAGAGAGGTCAGTGTCTGTCCCATAGCGTGTTGTCTGAAATGACAGAGAGGTCAGTGTCTGTCCCATAGCGTGTTGTCTGATATGACAGAGAGGTCAGTGTCTGTCCCATAGCGTGTTGTGTCTGAAGTAGCATCGTAGTTCTTATATTGCTCATTACTTTTAAACAGGGTCCGCATAGTGCTCTGTCCAAATGTCGTGCACTATATAGGGAACAGTGTGCCATTCAATGCAGCACAGTGTCACCATTATGGCCTCTCATGGTCATCTCTATACCTTCGGTACAATACGTTAACTCACTGTCATGATTAACTGGATCACTAACTATCCGTTGATGCTTCTGATATTAAACCATGTGTGATTGCCTCTCAGGGCAACGCTGGTTCCGATGGACCACCTGGTAGAGATGGATCCACTGGAATCAAGGGTGACCGTGGTAACACCGGTCCTGCTGGCGCTCCTGGCTCCCCAGGAGCTAATGGTTCCCCCGGCCCTGTCGGCCCCACCGGCAAGCAGGGAGACAGGGGAGAGGCTGTGAGTATACACCCTAAATCACTCCCCATAACACCCCCAATGGCACCCCGTAGAAGCTTTTTAACACCCCTAAAACCCCCTCTCGAGAGGACGTCAGGGGTGAATAACCCAGGCCATGTTATTGTTTTCTGTCTATTTTCTCTTGCCAGGATAAACTGGATATGTGATTGAGTTCAGTCGATATATTAATAATGTTTTTATTATCCATAAATTTCTTAGATATAATATATATAATACTATTGTATTGCAGCCCTTCCTAACCCTGTGTATGTCTCTTGGCTGTTCTCTAGGGAGCTCAAGGACCTGCTGGACCTGCCGGGCCTGCTGGAGCCAGAGGAATGGCTGGACCCCAAGGACCCCGTGGAGACAAGGGTGAGGCTGGAGAGGGTGGAGAGAGAGGACAGAAAGGACACAGAGGATTCACTGGTCTGCAGGGTCTGCCCGGACCTCCCGTAAGTACCCCCCTTATCTCCCTGTACCCCTAATCTCCCGGTACCCCTAATCTCCCTGTAACCCTAATCTCCCGGTACCCCTAATCTCCCTGTAACCCTAATCTCCCTGTAACCCTAATCTCCCGGTACCCCTAATCTCCCTGTAACCCTAATCTCCCTGTAACCCTAATCTCCCTGTACCCCTAATCTCCCGGTACCCCTAATCTCCCTGTAACCCTAATCTCCCTGTACCCCTAATCTTTCTGTACCACCTTATCTCCCTATACCCCCTTATCTCCCTGTACCCCTAATCTCCCGGTACCCCTAATATCCCTGTAACCCTAATCTCCCTGTACCCCTAATCTCCCTGTACTCCTAATCTCCCGGTACCCCTAATCTCCCTGTAACCCTAATCTCCCTGTACCCCTAATCTCCCTGTACCTCCTAATCTCCCGGTACCCCTAATCTCCCTAGACATTGTCTCACCCTCTCCCCAATCTCCCTGTTGTCTCACCCCTCCCCAATCTTTCTGTTGTCTCACCACCTAATCTCCCTATAGACATTGTCTCACCCCTCCCCAATCTTTCTGTTGTCCCCCTAATCTCCCTGTACCCTCTCCCCAGAGAGTAATCTGTCCTATAGACATTGTCTCACCTACCCCCCAGAGAGTAATCTCCATGTACCCCTAATCTCCACATTGTCTCACCTTGTCCCCCCAGAGAGTAATCTCCATGTACCCCTAATCTCCCTGTTGTCTCACCTTGTCTAATCTCCCTGACATTGTCTCACCCCTCCCCAGAGGGTAATCTCCCTATACCCCCCCCAGAGAGTAATCTGTCCCTATACCCCTTGTCTTATCTCCCTGTTGTCCCCTTGTCTAATCTCCCTATAGACATATACCCCTAATCTCCCTATACCCCCCAATCTCCCTGTATCACAAATCTCTCTATATCACAAATGCCTCTATATCATTGAAATGTCCCTTTAGCCTTTACCTGTAGTTGTGTATATCCTATAGACATGGTCTCACCTTGTCTCTCCCCAGAGAGTCAATCTGTCCTATAGACATTGTCTCACCTTGTCTCTCCCCAGAGAGTCAATCTGTCCTATAGACATTGTCTCACCTTGTCTCTCCCCAGAGAGTCAATCTGTCCTATAGACATTGTCTCACCTTGTCTCTCCCCAGAGAGTCAATCTGTCCTATAGACATTGTCTCACCTTGTCTCTCCCCAGAGGGTCAATCTGTCCTATAGACATGGTCTCAACTTATCTCTCCCCAGAGAGTCAATCTGTCCTATAGACATTGTCTCACCTTATCTCTCCCCAGAGAGTCAATCTGTCCTATAGACATTGTCTCACCTTGTCTCTCCCCAGAGGGTCAATCTGTCCTATAGACATTGTCTCACCTTGTCTCTCCCCAGAGGGTCAATCTGTCCTATAGACATGGTCTCAACTTGTCTCTCCCCAGAGGGTCAATCTGTCCTATAGACATGGTCTCACCTTGTCTCTCCCCAGAGGGTCAATCTGTCCTATAGACATTGTCTCACCTTGTCTCTCCCCAGAGGATCAATCTGTCCTATAGACATTGTCTCACCTTGTCTTTCCCCATAGGGTCAATCTGGAGACCAGGGTGCCTCTGGACCTGCCGGACCAAGTGGATCGAGGGTGAGTATAGACAGAATGATTAACAACTCTTACACAGAGTTTTGACAAGTACCCTTCCTTATTGTCAGCCAAAGAGCATGGCAGGCAGAGCTCTAGTCGACAGTACATCTGAATCCTTGTGTTCTGTTTAGGGACCTCCCGGACCCGTTGGTCCCTCTGGAAAGGATGGTTCCAACGGTATGCCTGGCCCCATCGGACCCCCCGGACCCCGTGGTCGCTCTGGAGAGACTGGTCCCTCTGTGAGTAACGCTCTCATCTCCCATCTATCTCTCAATTTATCTTAGTACTAGAGAGGAGAGGAGAGGAGAGGAGAGGAGAGGAGAGGAGAGGAGAGGAGAGGAGAGGAGAGGAGAGGAGAGGAGAGGAGAGGAGAGGAGAGGAGAGGAGAGGAGAGGAGAGGAGAAGATGAGAGAGCAGTGTGTGACATGGTGCAAATCTCAAATCACCCCCTATTCCTTGTATAGTGTGCTACCTTTGCTCTGGTCAAAGTAATGCCCTGTGTATAGAGCAGGATGTCATCTGAGACGGCAGCCAGCTATATAAACACTTTATGTCCCCTCTGCTCTGTGCTTTTTGTCTTCTGTAATACCTATGGCCCTGGTAGCAGCACATCACCAGTAGCTCGTAGTCTAGCGTTTTGGTTTTCCAATTTCTTCTGTCTGTGTATCTCAGGGTCCCCCTGGAAACTCCGGTCCCCCTGGTCCTCCTGGTCCTCCCGGCCCTGGTATCGACATGTCTGCCTTCGCTGGCCTGTCTCAGCCTGAGAAATCCCCCGATCCCCTGAGGTACATGAGGGCCGACCAGGCCTCCGGAAACCTGAGGACGCACGACGCCGAGGTGGACGCCACGCTCAAGTCTCTCAACAACCAGATTGAGAACATCCGCTCCCCCGAGGGCTCCAAGAAGAACCCTGCACGTACCTGCAGAGACCTGAAGCTGTGCCACCCAGACTGGAAGAGCGGTGAGTGATGGGATCGGAGCGAAGAATGGCTCTTTGTTTAGGGGTCAAGCCTTTTAGCCAAGCAACATGACTTGACCAGGACAAACTCAGGGCCCTAAAGTTTCTCCTGCTCAGGTGATGTTTCTCCTGTCCCCACTGGTTAGGTCGGGCAAAAATTCCATAATATTTAGGGAAGTCTAGAAGATTCTGTCATATTCAAAAGAGAAAGTAAATATAAACATGTGTATTGTAGTACAGAGTAATAGAGAGCTGATTCAATCTGAGCCGTTTCCTGTCTCCTCCGTCTGTCTGCAGGAGAGTACTGGATCGACCCTAACCAGGGCTGCACCATAGACGCCATCAAGGTCTACTGTAACATGGAGACCGGAGAGTCCTGCGTCTACCCCAAGCCCGCCAGCATCCCCAAGAAGAACTGGTGGTCCAGCAAGAGCAAGGCTGCCAAACACATCTGGTTCGGAGAGACCATGAACGGGGGATTCCACGTGAGTCACCCTTCAATCTCTTGTTTCGGCTCTCTTCTATATATTATCACGATCGTACAATCGTGATTTTTTTTATTCCCCCCTCTTCAATCTCAGGTGACATCTGTTATGTGTGCAGTGCACTTATTTACTCAAGCCTCTCTGTGATTAGTCTGTTTCGGTCCTTTACGGGATTCCTGTTTTTTGTTTTACTAAAATACGGCACAATTACTTTTTTTTACATACGTTATCTCAATCAATTCCACTAAGTCAGTTACAATTCTGATATAGTTCTGATATAATGATGTCATTGATTCTTACATCCCTGTCTCCCTGTTCTCTCTCACTAGTTTTATCCCTTGACATTGTAAAATGATATCCATCCGAACCGCGCTTCTCCCCCTCCTGTCTCTCTCTGCTGCCCTCTACAGTTCAGCTATGGCGATGAGAGTCTGGCAGCCAACACGGCCAGCATCCAGATGACCTTCCTGAGGCTCCTGTCCACCGAGGCTAATCAGAACCTCACCTACCACTGCAAGAACAGCGTGGCCTATATGGACGGGGTCACTGGGAACCTGAAGAAGGCCGTGCTGCTCCAGGGCTCCAACGACGTGGAGATCAGAGCTGAGGGCAACAGCCGCTTTACCTACACCGTTATGGAGGACGGCTGCACGGTGAGAGGATGAACACACACACACACGCACCCACACACACGCTCTCATACATACACACCCACACACAGGCAACGGCCACTTCACCTACACCGTTATGGAGGACGGCTGCACGGTGAGAGGATGAACACACACACACACGCACACACACACGCACACGCACACACACGCTCTCATACATACTGTCCCCATCAATACTATAACAACGGCCACTTCACCTACACCGTTATCAATATCTATAACATGAACACACACACACACACGCACATGTCATAACACGTCTGTCCCACTCTCATACATACACACCCATAACATGTCTGTCCCACTTCACCTAACATGTCTGTCCCCTATGGATATCTGCACGGTAACATGAACACATAACACGCTCTCATACATACACACCCACACACAGGCAACGGCCACTTTACATACAATGTGATGGAGGATGGCTGCACTGTGATGAAAACACACGGAACAGTTTTGAGACTATTTGACCCTTAACCCACAAATACACTCATTCACTGTCCCCTATCAATATCTATAACATGTCTGTCCCCTATCAATATCTATAACATGTCTATAACATGTCTGTCCCCTATCAATATCTATAACATGTCTGTCCCCTATCAATATCTATAACATGTCTATAACATGTCTGTCCCCTATCGATGTCTATAACATGTCTGTCCCCTATCAATATCTACAACATGTCTATAACATGTCTGTCCCCTATCGATGTCTATAACATGTCTGTCCCCTATCAATATCTATAACATGTCTATAACATGTCTGTCCCCTATCGATGTCTATAACATGTCTGTCCCCTATCAATATCTATAACATGTCTATAACATGTCTGTCCCCTATCGATGTCTATAACATGTCTGTCCCCTATCAATATCTATAACATGTCTATAACATGTCTGTCCCCTATCATGTCTATAACATGTCTGTCCCCTATCAATATCTATAACATGTCTATAACATGTCTGTCCCCTATCGATGTCTATAACATGTCTGTCCCCTATCAATATCTATAACATGTCTGTCCCCTTTCTATATCTATAACATGTCTGACCCTATCAATATCTATAACATGTCTATAACATGTCTGTCCCCTATCGATGTCTATAACATGTCTGTCCCCTATCAATATCTACAACATGTCTATAACATGTCTGTCCCCTATCGATGTCTATAACATGTCTGTCCCCTATCAATATCTACAACATGTCTATAACATGTCTGTCCCCTATCGATGTCTATAACATGTCTGTCCCCTATCAATATCTATAACATGTCTATAACATGTCTGACCCTATCAATATCTATAACATGTCTGTCCCCTATCAATATCTATAACATGTCTATAACATGTCTGTCCCCTATCAATATCTATAACATGTCTGTCCTCTATCAATATCTATAACATGTCTATAACATGTCTGTCCCCTATCGATGTCTATAACATGTCTGTCCCCTTTCAATATCTATAACATGTCTATAACATGTCTGTCCCCTATCAATGTCTATAACATGTCTGTCCCCTATCAATATCTATAACATGTCTGTCCCCTATCAATATCTATAACATGTCTGACCCTATCAATATCTATAACATGTCTGTCCCCTATCAATATCTATAACATGTCTATAACATGTCTGTCCCCTATCAATGTCTATAACATGTCTATAACATGTCTGTCCCCTATCAATGTCTATAACATGTCTATAACATGTCTGTCCCCTATCAATATCTATAACATGTCTGTCCCCTATCAATATCTATAACATGTCTGTCCCCTATCAATATCTATAACATGTCTATAACATGTCTGTCCCCTATCAATATCTATAACATGTCTATAACATGTCTATAACATGTCTGTCCCCTATCAATATCTATAACATGTCCGTCCCCTATCAATATCTATAACATGTCTATAACATGTCTATAACATGTCTATAACGCGTCTGTCTCTCTGTCCCCAGAAACATAAAGGAACCTGGGGAAAGACAGTGATTGAGTACAGATCACAGAAGACCAGCCGGCTGCCCATCGTGGACATCGCTCCTGTGGATATTGGAGGAGCGGACCAAGAGTTTGGTGTTGACGTCGGCGCAGTTTGCTTCTTGTAAAGAAAGAGGGATGAAAAGAAGGAGAAGTAGAGGGGGAAAACACATGACATATGAGAGAGAGGAACACACGCTTCTATCAAAAAAAGGAAGAATGAAAGAAAGAATAGAGAAAGATCGAGACACTTTTATATAATTTTTTTGTTTAAGTAGAAAGTGCTTTTTCCAACTAAGTCCTGCACTGAATGGCACCGGCAATATTCATCTGGGATTTCGTGGCCTTCCAGTCTCCCTCCATCAGACCCCCCTCCCATGGTGCCCCAGCCCTCCCTCCACCCCCCACCCTGGGAGCACCACCCCACTAACAAGACGGATCGAGGAGAAGAGGAGAAAAGGAGAAGAGGAGAAAGAGGCAGCGTGCCAGACAATGAGTTGGTGTTATTTATTTATTGTTCAGGTGTGGGTCCCAGGTGTGCTAGGACTGAGTGTGTGTAGCCTGTAAAAAGGCCCCACCCACAACAACATACATATTCTATCAGTTCCCCCTTTTCATGTTCCTCTTCTATTCCTCCACACCCTAAATATGATATCAATTCCAAACCAAAAAGTCTGTCAGTGTGATAAGTGCAGGTGTTCCTACTTCCTACCGCCGCCTCAGTGTGCATCAGGAAGTTACTGTGTATTAGAATAAAGTCAAATGGTGCTATTGTTGTAAAACAAGTCTGTATTCCTTAACAACCAGATACTAATGTATTAGTGACATGTTTATAATGTGTTTACATGTATGTATATGTGTGTATACATATATATATATATACATTTTTCAGAGAGTACATTTCACGCTGAGATCATTTTTCAGAGTGGTAAATGTTGCTGCCCTCCCCCCTCCAACCCAACCCTGACCCTTCTCCATGGTAACCCAATGACACAAAAACCATGTCCATAATATATTTTGTAAAGAGACATGTTCAATTCGGAATCAATCCGAGCTCTAAATTTTTTAAATATCTTTTTTTTTTTTTTTATTATTATATTTTAAGCTACCTCACACACACACACACAAAGAAAGAAACAACAGAGCAAAGTTGAATCCTGTATCCAAGTTTACAAATCCAGCTTTGGTAATCTTCTCTTTGGTGCATTAGACCCCATGTTGTGAGAAGCCCACCAGAAGTTGACTTTGACCGTTGTCCTATCCCACTCCACTTCCTCCCATAAACCCCCTGCTGTCCCCTCACACAGGAAGTACCTTCTGCCTTGGTAGGAAGTACCTCGGCCCTGGCCATGCCCCTCTCGGACCAGGAACGGGATATGGCGTTTTGACTTGATATCACGACTGGACAATCCAGCCCTCATTTACACACAGAGGGAAAGCACCACGACCAGGGCAGAGGGTGTGCATTCGTTTGTGAGGGGGTAGTAAATATATTTTTTATATTAATAATAATAATAGTAATATTGTTAATAATGACATCATTACTATTATTATTACTATTATTAAATATGATGATCATGATTTTGTTTTTGTTACGGTTTTGATTAATGTAAATTGGAAATAAAAGAAGAAAAAAACTATTAACAGGCTGAAGTCACTTTTTATTGTATTGATTTTTGTTGTTGTTGTTGTTGTTGTTTTGGGGGGTTGCTATTCATCCCCCATAATGCTCCAGAGAAGAGTGTGTGTGGGGTTGGGTGCTGTGGTGGTGTGGGTGTTTTTTGGGTTGTTATTCATCCCCCATAATGCTCCAGAGAAGAGTGTGTAGCGTTAAAACTTATCTGGGGAGATTATTTGTTTCTGAAACCTGGAAGTATGATTGAACGTTGTTGTTGTTGTTGACGGTATTATATTCCCAGAGATAGAAGCCGTACCAAATCTAGATTCTGTGTCCTGTATGGGTCTTTCCGTTGGTCTTCTGGTGTTTGGGCTCAATGCATATCGAGGGGTGGAATGTAGTCAGAACACACAAGGAGAGACCATGGATCACAAGTGGGTGGCACCCCATTTTATTTGTTGTTTTCTTCATCGGAGAGAGTATGCAACATTTTGTGAGGAGGTGCGAAGTTCATATCATGTACTATTTTGTAAAATGTAAAAACCTTTTTTCAATATTTTCAGATTGTTTTTTAAGCATGCTAGATAAGAGAAACATTTCCAACCGCTATCATCAGTAACTGTATGAACTGATTGTCATCCTGTCTTTACATTTTTTCCCTTTTCTTTCCTGACCTTTCACCTTTCACCTTTCACCTTAGCAATAAAAGGTAGAAGCATTTCTCTAAACAACACAGAGCCACGTTTCTTTTATTTTTTATATATTTTTTATTTTATTTTCCCCCCCGTAATTTGGTTTTAAAGTTAATTTATTATTTGATGTATTGGTTCCCGAATCTACGATGTCGTCGTCTTTGTTAGAATAATTATTGACATTTAAAACAACAGGAGGAAAAACGAAATCAGCAAGACGAAAATACATCACAAATAAACCCCGTTGTAAAAATGACACAGAAGGAGACATGCTTGGTTCTTGTTGTCTGGGTTATTGGCATCTCCACAGACTGGTTTTGTCACTCAGGTTGTGGTATTCATTGTAGCCTATGACATAAAACATTTACACTACAGTTAATGACAGGACAGTGCAATCAATTAAAGGAGTTGGGTTATCATTTAAAGGGGCGGTGCTATCATTTAAATTAACAGTGCTATCATTTAAATTGACAGTGCTATCATTTAAATTAACAGTGCTATCATTTAAATTGACAGTGCTATCATTTAAATTGACAGTGCTATCATTTAAATTGACAGTGCTATCATTTAAATTGACAGTGCTATCATTTAAATTGACAGTGCTATCATTTAAATTGACAGTGCTATCATTTAAATTGACAGTGCTATCATTTAAATTGACAGTGCTATCATTTAAATTGACAGTGCTATCATTTAAATTGACAGTGCTATCATTTAAATTGACAGTGCTATCATTTAAATTGACAGTGCTATCATTTAAATTGACAGTGCTATCATTTAAATTGACAGTGCTATACCACAACCTGTGCTAGAATGGAACTCTGAATGCCACAACATTACACACACAATACAAAACCTCTTAGGGTTTGTCTGAGACAAAAGAAATAGGAATATCTCCATGGAAACGTACCACATATAGGCTACTGTACAAACAGTTGTTTTTTTCATGAAACACATAATATCCTATTCTGATTGATATAGCAACAATATGGTACAGGACTCATTCTCAATCAATAATGTCAGAGAAAAAAAAAGTTGTTCAACGTATTGCACATTCACCTGCATGCTTTCATTTAGTTCACGACATTAAGCTATTCAGTCTGGATCGCTGAAGCGTTACAGATTCTGCGATATACGTTTTAAGATCCTTTCCCATTGAACTGGCATGTGCAATGTTTGCCGTCATGCGGTCTCTGCTAAAGAGGGAACATTGCCTTTAAATTTCAATTAGGCTGTAATGCTGAACTTCCATGACTGAATAGAATCTCTAGTTTCAATCCATCGCGTGAAGACTGTTCGGGGACACTGCATTCACGGTAATAGCTGCATATTTCGGCTCAATTGGAAATATCTCAAAGTCAACTGTCTCTTTAAACTCACTTCACTAACAATAAGAAAGTCCAGGAGGAAAATATAGGACCATAACTTTAACCACACAGACAGAAAACCAGTCCTTAAAACATCACTAAGAAGATAGGTTAGGATCCACAGAAACAAAGCATTTCTTTAGAAAAAACTTTGTTTGTTTTATTCGTCTGATAATTTTTAACAAAGATAAATGTTAATTATTAAATCAATTCTAAAATCAGGTCTTCATTTAATTTCTCTGCTTCCGAGACAGCTGATACCCTGCCGTCATACACTAGACTCTCCCAACTTGGCCAATTTAGAAATGATTGCTTGTTACGTACTTGATGACTAAAAAAACGGATTCATCACCTGCTTCCTAGGGCCAGGGTAACATTAGAACAGCAGGAAGGAACGGATGTAGCGCGGATTGAGGGATTAGTGGGGTTTAATATAATTATAACTTTATTTGTATATCGCTTTTCGATATAAGTAACATGCTTCACATCATAAAATAAAATCACTAAGCATCTTCACAAAAGTGTGTCTTCGGTAAGGGATTTAAAAAGAGGCACTGAATCTATAAGCCTGACGTCCCTTGGCAGACCATTCCAAAGACTCGGGGTCTGAATGATAAATGCCCGATCTCCTTTAGTTGTCAACCTAGACTTTGAATTGGTCAACAGTGGCCTGCCAGAGAATCTCAGGCTGTGTCCTTGCTCGTAGGGTGATAAAACACACAGGATATGAATGTAGATGACTGGCTGGTTCAGAGTCAGTGACCTTGTAGAGTGAGAGGTTGAAATAGCCTTCACTGATCATCGAGGGCTGGAGAGAGATACAGTAGGACGTATCATGCTGAACACGAAACAACATCACATGCCTTTGGAACATGATACACAGAATAGAAACAGTCCCTCAGGCTATATGTTTGTAACAATCTGCTATCTGTCTGTCAAAAATAATTTGGTCAAGGTGAGTAGTCCCTGTTACGAGTACAATGGAAGATGAAAGCCACCAGTATTGATGATGAAAGCCACCAGTATTGAAGATGAAAGCCACCAGTATTGATGATGAAAGCCACCAGTATTGATGATGAAAGCCACCAGTATTGATGATGAAAGCCACCAGTATTGATGATGAAAGCCACCAGTATAAAGCCACCAGTATAAAGCCACCAGTATAAAGCCACCAGTATTGAAGATGAAAGCCACCAGTAATGAAGATGAAAGCCAACAGTATAAAGCCACCAGTATAAAGCCACCAGTATTGAAGATGAAAGCCACCAGTATTGAAGATGAAAGCCACCAGTATTGATGATGAAAGCCACCAGTATTGATGATGAAAGCCACCAGTATTGATGATGAAAGCCACCAGTATTGATGATGAAAGCCACCAGTATTGAAGATGAAAGCCACCAGTATTGATGATGAAAGCCACCAGTATTGATGATGAAAGCCACCAGTATAAAGCCACCAGTATTGAAGATGAAAGCCACCAGTATTGATGATGAAAGCCACCAGTATTGAAGATGAAAGCCACCAGTATAAAGCCACCAGTATTGAAGATGAAAGCCACCAGTATTGAAGATGAAAGCCACCAGTATTGATGATGAAAGCCACCAGTATAAAGCCACCAGTATTGAAGATGAAAGCCACCAGTATTGAAGATGAAAGCCACCAGTATTGATGATGAAAGCCACCAGTATTGATGATGAAAGCCACCAGTATAAAGCCACCAGTATTGATGATGAAAGCCACCAGTATTGATGATGAAAGCCACCAGTATCGATGATGAAAGCCACCAGTATTGATGATGAAAGCCACCAGTATTGATGATGAAAGCCACCAGTATTGATGATGAAAGCCACCAGTATTGATGATGAAAGCCACCAGTATTGATGATGAAAGGTGCTGATCAATATTGTCTTCTCTGTTTCTTTCTTCTTCTGGTCTTTCTCTCCATTTGGACAGCGTTAAAGCTGTGCATATGCCAGTGGATACAAAAAAACATTATTTTTTTTTGTATAAATGTAGTTAGGGCAAAAATATATAAATAATTATGGAAAAGACCCAGTAGTTACAAAAATAAAATGCTGTAATCATTTAATTAAAGTCAAAGTTGTTATAGATAGTCCATTTTCAATTAACAAGCTCCGTCCCAATACAGAGACATGAATTGTCCCTACGGCCATTTCGTAGGCCTTCTCTTGGTTGTCTTTGTAAAAGAGACTGTGTTCTCAATAACCTACCTGATTAAAGAAAGGCAATAAATAAATAGTTCAGAGACCAGTGCTTATCGTATCTGTCTCCGTGACTGTTTTCCTCGGACTGGGCAAACTCTTCAGATACTCCAGATGTCTTCTGGTCTCAGCCTGGTTCTGTCTCACGTAGTAGACCACATAAACAATGACCATGAAGAACCACACGAACATGGTCACCAGCATAGCCACATCCGTGGTCTTCCGCTGGAGATTACAGAAGTTCACCCCAGAGTCGAGCAACTTAACCAGCGGTTGACCGGCGTGCTCCCCAGCACCCCCTGGATCCTCCCAGCGACTCACCTCCCCGGCGCTCCTCACCGAGCTCTCACACACGATCCCGTTGACCGTCTCCGGCTCTAGATTTAACGTCTCCATCAGCTCCTGCAGGGTACAGTCGCAGTGCCACGGGTTGTGGTAGAGGCGCGTCTTGGCCCGGGTGGAACTGAACTCGTCCCGGCTGGCCTGGCGTAACAGGTTGTGGGAGAGGTCCAGGAGACGGAGCTCTGAGCTCAGGTGGCGCAGGGCCCCGGAGGAGAGGGTGTCGATGCGGTTGTGGGAGAGATACAGCTCCCTCAGGTGGGTCAGCTCTCTGAAAGGAAGGTATATAACAAGAGGAAGTGTCAGAAACATCATAACTGGACCTGGAACTAAAACCAAAATGGGAGCCAGATATGAATTAAAATGAAAGAAATAGAAAAATAAATATTAATTCATTAATCAATGAATAAATGAATTAAATGAACTAATGACAATAATGAAGGTGAAGGTGAATAAAAGAAATCCCAATTGTTATCTTCCTTGCCTAAAGGCGCTCTCGGGGAGCGAGCGGATGTAGTTCCTCTCCAGGTGGAGGGTGACGGTGTCCGGAGGAAGGCCCTGGGGGAACTCACGGAGCCCAGCGTCCGTACACAGCACCATGCTGCTCTCCCACACACAGTGGCAGCTGTCAGGGCACTGGGGGAACACCGGGGAGAGTAGGAGGAGCAGGACCAGCAGGGTGAATGACCAGCCTCCCAGGCCTCGACCCAGGTCTCTCCCAAGCCTTGTCTCCTGCCCCAGCCATGTCCTGGTTCCCTGCCCTCTCTCTCTTGCCCTCCCTCTCTCCAGTCTTCTCTCTTTCCCAAGCTTTGTGCCCAGCCCTCCTCTCTCCAACACTTTACCCAATCTTCTCCGCAGCCCCAATCCATCTCCTCCATGACATCCAGTCCTCCCGCTGAGGCACATGTCCTCACCATAGCCCCCGACACACCCCAGGTCCAGAGGGAGATGCCAGGGCCAGCAGAGCCTGGTGGAACAGAACAGAAAACAGCATGAGAAGAGGCTATAGAACACACAGAACATCCACAGGAGGTTAGTGGAAAGTTCATACAGTACACCCACATCCACAGATGTTGGAGTGAAAGAACACATGGAAGGAACTTTGATTGGTGGAGAAGAAAAAGAACACATGGGAGGAACTTTGATTGGTGGAGTAGAAAAAGAACACATGGGAGGAACTTTGATTGGTGGAGAAGAAAAAGAACACATGGAAGGAACTTTGATTGGTGGAGAAGAAAAAGAACACATGGAAGGAACTTTGATTGGTGGAGAAGAAAAAGAACACACGGGAGGAACTTTGATTGGTGGAGAAGAAAAATAACACACAGGAGGTACTTTGATTGGTGGAGAAGAAAAAGAACACACGGGAGGAACTTTGATTGGTGGAGAAGAAAAAGAACACACGGGAGGAACTTTGATTGGTGGAGAAGAAAAAGAACACATGGGAGGAACTTTGATTGGTGGAGAAGAAAAAGAACACATGGAAGGAACTTTGATTGGTGGAGAAGAAAAAGAACACCCGGGAGGAACTTTGATTGGTGGAGAAGAAAAAGAACACTGTAAGCAAATCCACTAAAGAACACACAGAGAAAAACTAATTTGGCAGTTCGTTGCATACAACAACACAGAGATACACATAGAATAAACAAACATGCAGTCAACAATACAATAGAAAAGGTCTATATACAATGTGTGCAAATGTGGTAGGATAAGGGAGGTTAGGCAATAAATAGGCCATTGTGGTGAAGTAATTACAATATAGCAATTAAACACTGGAATGATATATGTGCAAAAGATGAATGTTTAAGTAGAGGTACTGGGGTGCAAAGGAGCAAGATAAATAAATACATGGGGATGAGGTAGTTGGATGGGCTATTTACAGATGGGCTATGTACAGGTGCAGTGATCTGTGAGCTGCTCTGTCAGCTGCTGATTAAAGCTAGTGAGAGCCTGGAAGGAGAGTTTACAGTCTAACCAGACACCTAGGTATTTGTAGTTGTCCACCTATTCTAAGTCAGAACCGTTCAGAGTAGTGATGCTGGACAGACGGGCAGGTGCGGGCAGCGATCGGTTGAGGAGCATGCTTTTAGTTTTACTTGCATTTAAGAGCAGTTGGATGCCACAGAAGGAGAGTTGATGGCATTGAAGCTTGTCTGGAGGTTAGTGTCCAAAGAAGGGCCAGAAGAATACAGAATGGTGTCGTCTGCGTAGAGGTGGATCAGAGAATCACCAGCAGCAAGAGCAACACCATTGATGTATACAGAGAAGAGGGTTGGCCCGAGAATTGAATCCTGCGGAACTCCCATAGAGACCGCCAGAGGTTCAGACAACAGGCCCTCCGATTTGACACACTGAACTCTATCAGAGAGGCAGTTGGTGAACCAGGCGAGGCAATCATTTGAGAAACCAAGGCTGTTGAGTCTCCTGCTAAAATGTCGAAAGCCTTAGCCAGGTCCATGAAGACGGCTGCACAGTAATGCCTCTTATCGATGGCGGTTATAATATCATTTAGGACCTTGATTGTGGCTGAGGTGCACCCATGACCAGCTCTGAAACCAGATTGCATTAGAAACAAATTTCATCCAATTCTGCATATTTTTTTTTATACCAAATGATTGAAATGATGCGACTCTGACAGTGACCAAATGAGAGTATTAAAACAACATGGTCATCAAGTCCCAGTGAAGAGACACACAGATTTTACAATATAATATATATATATAAACTCAGCAAAAAAATAAAATGTCCTCTCACTGTGAACTGTGTTCATTTTCAGCAAACTTAACATGTAAATATTTGTATGAACATAAGATTCAACAGCTGAGACATAAACTGAACAAGTTCCACAGACATGTGACTAACAGAAATGGAATAATGTGTCCCTGAACAAAGGCAGGGGGATAAAATCAAAAGTAACAGTCAGTATATGGTGTGGCCACCAGCTGCATTAAGGACTGCGGTGCATCTCCTCCTCATGCACCAGATTTGCCAGTTATTGCTGTGAGATGTTACCCCACTCTTCCACCAAGGCACCTGCAAGTTCCCTGACATTTATGGGGGAAATGGCCCTAGCCCTCACCCTCCGATCCAACAGATCCCAGACGTGCTCAATGGGATTGAGATCCGGGTTCTTCGTTGACCATGGCAGAACACTGACATTCCTGTCTTGCAGGAAATCACGCACAGAACGAGCAGTATGGCTGGTGGCATTGTCATGCTGGAGGGTCATGTCAGGATGAGAATGCAGGAAGGGTACCACGTGAGGGAGGAGGATGTCTTCCCTGTAATGCACAGTGTTGAGATTGCCTGCAATGACAACAAGCTCAGTCCGATGATGCTGTGACACACCGCCCCAGACCGTGACGGACCCTCCACCTTCAAATCGATCCCGCTCCAGAGTACAGGCCTCGATGTAACGCTCATTCCTTTGACGATAAACACGAATCCGATCATCACCCCTGGTGAGACAAAACCGTGACTCGTCAGTGAAGAGCACTTTTTGCCAGTCCTGTCTGGTACAGCAACGGTGGGTTTGTGCCCATAGACGACGTTGTTGCCAATGATGTCTGGTGAGGACCTGCATTACAACAGGCCTACAAGCCCTCAGTCCAGCCTCTCTCAGCCTATTGTGGACAGTCTGAGCACTGATGGAGGGATTGTGCGTTCCTGGTGTAACTCAGTTGTTGTTGCCATCCTGTACCTGTCCTGCAGATGTGATGTTCGGATGTACCGCTCCTGTGCAGGTGTTATTACACGTGGTCTGCCACTGCGAGGACGATCAGCTGTCCGTCCTGTCTCCCTGTAGCGCTGTCTTAGGCGTCTCACAGTACGGACATTGCAATTTATTGCCCTGGCCACGTCTGCATTCCTCACGCCTCCTTGCAGCATGCCTAAGGCACGTTCACGGAGATGAGCAGGGACCCTGGGCATCTTTCTTTTGGTGTTTTTCAGAGTCACTAGAAAGGCCTCTTTAGTGTCCTAAGTTTTCATAACTGTGACCTTCATTGCCTACCGTCTGTAAGCTGTTAGTTTCTTAAAGACCGTTCCACAGGTGCACGTTCATTAATTGTTTATGGGTCATTGAACAAGCATGGGAAACAGAGTTTAAACCCTTTACAAAAAATATCTATGAAGTTATTTGGATTTTTTACGAATTATCTTTGAAAGACAGGGTCTTTAGTAAAATAGTAAAATAAAGAAAAACCCTTAAATGAGTAGGTGTATTGTCACATGCATGGTCAGGGTGTGATCTGAGTGGGCATTCTATGTTGGATGTCTTGTTTGTCTATTTCTATGTCTGGCCTGATATGGTTCTCCATCAGAGGCAGGTGTTAGTCATTGTCTCTGATTGGGAACCATATTTAGGTAGCCTGGGTTTCACTGTGTGTTTGTGGGTGATTGTTCCTGTCTTTGTGTTTGTGGCACCAGATAGGACTGTTTTGGTTTTTGCATGTTTCTTGTTTTGTAGTGTTTGTGTTTTAGTTGTTTAATTAAAACATGAATCTCAATAGCCACGCAGCATTTTGGTCCGACTCTCCTTCACACCAAGAAAGCCGTTACATGTATCCAAACCTTTGACCGGTACTATATATATATATATATATACATGTGTATTTTTTAAGCAGTAGGTAATTGTCACGCCTTGGTCTTAGTATTTTGTGTTTTAGTTTATTAGTTAGTCAGACCAGGGTGTGACATGGGGTTATTATGTATTGTGTTTTCATATTGGGGTTTGTAGTGTCTGGGATTGTAGCTGATTAGGGGTGTGTGTGTGTGTTAAATAGGTTGGCTGCCTGAGGCGGTTCTCAATCAGAGTCAGGTGATTCTCGTTGTCGCTGATTGGGAACCGTATTTAGGTAGCCTGGTTTTCGCCTTGTATTTCGTGGGTGATTGTTCCTGTCTCTGTGTAGTGTGCACCAGTCAGGCTGTATTAGGTTTCACGTTCTGTTTGTTGTATTTATTAGTTATTCGTGTATAGTTTGTTCGTTTGTCTTCCTAATAAACATGAGTAACTTACACGCTGCATTTCGGTCCGACTCTCCTTCAACAAAAGAAGAACGCCGTTACACTAATTGAAATTTTCAGGAAAACTGACAGCCGCAACCAACCATAGAAATATAATCCATAGATGGAAGTTCTGGCAGCCATTGCCAGGACTGGCAGCCATTGCCAGGACTGGCAACCATTGACAGTATTGATAGTATAACTAGTGATTCTCTGTGGCTAAATGATGCTCTCCGTTCTAGTATAACTAGTGATTCTCTGTGGCTAAATGATGCTCTCCGTTCTAGTATAACTAGTGATTCTCTGTGGCTAAATGATGCTCTCCGTTCTAGTATAACTAGTGATTCTCTGTGGCTAAATGATGCTCTCCGTTCTAGTATAACTAGTGATTCTCTGTGGCTAAATGATGCTCTCCGTTCTAGTATAACTAGTGATTCTCTGTGGCTAAATTCTCCGTTCTAGTATAACTAGTGCTCTCCGTTCTAGTATAACTAGTGATTCTCTGTGGCTAAATGATGCTCTCCGGTCTAGTATAACTAGTGATTCTCTGTGGCTAAATGATGCTCTCTGGTCTAGTATAACTAGTGATTCTCTGTGGCTAAATGATGCTCTCCGTTCTAGTATAACTAGTGATTCTCTGTGGCTAAATGATGCTCTCCGTTCTAGTATAACTAGTGATTCTCTGTGGCTAAATGATGCTCTCTGTTCTAGTATAACTAGTGATTCTCTGTGGCTAAATGATGCTCTCCATTCTAGTATAACTAGTGATTCTCTGTGGCTAAATGATCCTCTCTGGTCTAGTATAACTAGTGATTCCCTGTGGCTAAATGATGCTCTCTGGTCTAGTATAACTAGTGATTCTCTGTGGCTAAATGATGCTCTCCGTTCTAGTATAACTAGTGATTCTCTGTGGCTAAATGATGCTCTCTGGTCTAGTATTTTGAATGATTTATGTCTGTTCATATCATTTTGGGGTCAAAATTATTAAAATGTATAAGGGGGTGCTGCAGCCCCTCCAGCAACCCTCCTTCTGGCAGCCATGCAGGAGACAGAGGAGATTAAGGTTCAGGACAATAAAGGTCACTGGGTAAAGGGGAATAGAAAAGACAGATTAAGCCTGTTTATGTGACAATGAGGATTATTCAGATGGTCACAACTAGCTACCAAAGGCCCATAGAGAGAGGATGACATTAATGGTTGCATCTTATTGTTATGAAGGAAATCACTTGTATTTATTTATTATTCAATAACCAGCCACATATTATAGACTAGTTCCTATATAGTGCACTACTTTAGTTACCTAGTTCCTATATAGTGCACTACTTTAGTTACCTAGTTCCTATATAGTGCCCTACTTTAGTAACCTAGTTCCTATATAGTGCACTACTTTAGTAACCTAGTTCCTATATAGTGCACTACTTTAGTTACCTAGCTCCTATATAGTGCACTACTTTAGTTACCTAGCTCCTATATAGTCTGTTACTTTAGTAACCTAGTTCCTATATAGTGCACTACTTTAGTAACCTAGTTCCTATATAGTCCATTACTTTAGCAACCTAGTTCCTATATAGTGCACTACTTTAGTTACCTAGTTCCTATATAGTGCACTACTTTAGTAACCTAGTTCCTATATAGTGCACTACTTCAGTAACATAGTTCCTATATAGTGCCCTACTTTAGTTACCTAGTTCCTATATAGTGCACTACTTTAGTAACCTAGCTCCTATATAGTGCACTACTTTAGTAACCTAGCTCCTATATAGTGCACTACTTTAGTAACCTAGCTCCTACTAACATCAAGGCGGTGGCCCGTTCCTGTAGGTTCATGCTCTACAACATCCGCAGAGTACGACCCTGCCTCACACAGGAAGCGGCGCAGGTCCTAATCCAGGCACTTGTCATCTCCCGTCTGGATTACTGCAACTCGCTGTTGGCTGGGCTCCCTGCCTGTGCCATTAAACCCCTACATACTCATCCAGAACGCCGCAGCCCGTCTGGTGTTCAACCTTCCCAAGTTCTCTCTACGTCACCCCGCTCCTCCGCTCTCTCCACTGGCTTCCAGTTGAAGCTCGCATCCGCTACAAGACCATGGTGCTTGCCTACGGAGCTGTGAGGGGAACGGCACCGCAGTACCTCCAGGCTCTGATCAGGCCCTACACCCAAACAAGGGCACTGCGTTCATCCATCTCTGGCCTGCTCGCCTCCCTACCACTGAGGAAGTACAGTTCCCGCTCAGCCCAGTCAAAACTGTTCGCTGCTCTGGCCCCCAATGGTGGAACAAACCCCCTCACGACGCCAGGACAGCGGAGTCAATCACCACCTTCCGGAGACACCTGAAACCCCACCTCTTCAAGGAATACCTAGGATAGGATAAATTAATCCTTCTCACCCCCCTTAAATGATTTAGATGCACTATTGTAAAGTGGCTGTTCCACTGGATGTCAGAAGGTGAATTCACCAATTTGTAAGTCGCTCTGGATAAGAGCGTCTGCTAAATGACTTAAATGTAAATGTAAATGTTCCTATATAGTGCACTACTTTAGTTACCTAGTTCCTATATAGTCTGTCACTTTCGTAACCTAGTTCCTATATAGTGCACTACTTTAGTAACCTAGTTCCTATATAGTGCACTACTTTAGTAACCTAGTTCCTATATAGTGCACTACTTTAGTAACCTAGTTCCTATATAGTGCACTACTTTAGTAACCTAGTTCCCATATAGTGCACTACTTTAGTAACCTAGTTCCTATATAGTGCACTACTTTAGTTACCTAGTTCCTATATAGTGCCCTACTTTAGTTACCTAGTTCCTATATAGTGCCCTACTTTAGTTACCTAGTTCCTATATAGTGCACTACTTTAGTTACCTAGTTCCTATATAGTGCACTACTTTAGTAACCTAGTTCCTATATAGTGCACTACTTTAGTAACCTAGCTCCTATATAGTGCACTACTTTAGTAACCTAGTTCCTATATAGTGCACTACTTCAGTAACCTAGCTCCTATATAGTGCACTACTTTAGCAACCTAGTTCCTATATAGTGCACTACTTTAGTAACCTAGTTCCTATATAGTGCCCTACTTTAGTAACCTAGCTCCTATATAGTGCACTACTTTAGCAACCTAGTTCCTATATAGTGCACTACTTTAGCAACCTAGCTCCTATATAGTGCACTACTTTAGCAACCTAGCTCCTATATAGTGCACTACTTTAGTTACCTAGCTCCTATATAGTGCCCTACTTTAGTAACCTAGCTCCTATATAGTGCACTACTTTAGTAACCTAGTTCCTATATAGTGCCCTACTTTAGTAACCTAGCTCCTATATAGTGCACTACTTTAGCAACCTAGTTCCTATATAGTGCACTACTTTAGCAAACTAGCTCCTATATAGTGCACTACTTTAGCAACCTAGCTCCTATATAGTGCACTACTTTAGTTACCTAGCTCCTATATAGTGCCCTACTTTAGTAACCTAGCTCCTATATAGTGCACTACTTTAGTAACCTAGTTCCTATATAGTGCACTACTTTAGCAACCTAGTTCCTATATAGTGCACTACTTCATCTACTGGGACAAGAGGAGAGGAAGAAGAGGAGGCCTGAAACTACAATCTATACTGACCTCTCTTACTGCTATGAATCATCAGATTTACTGGTTGCAGTAAATGGGAAATGTCAGAAAGACAATCCTCATATTTTTCGCGACAATATGGATCTGAGAACTGTACATATGATACGTCTGTGACATCAATATTTACAGTACATATTTTTTTTAATGAATCAATACAGTAATTATTAAATCTGTTTGTAAAACATTTACGCTTGACATTTTATCCAGAGTGCCGCACAGTGCATTCATCTTAAGATAGCTAGGTGAGATAAGCCCACATCACAGTCTACACCTGCATTGCTTGCTGTTTGGGGTTTATAGGCTGGGTTTCTGTACAGCACGTTGTGCCATCAGCTGATGTAAGAAGGGCTTTATAGAATACATTTCATTGACTGAATTGATTGAAATATAAAGTACATCACCATTCCATTCCAGCTAAATAACAGATCGTTTTTTTTTTTAAACACAGACATTTTAATACACATCTAAAATCTGTAAATAAAAAATCTGAGCACAGTAATATATTACACACATGAAGGTACCCAGAACCAATCTTTTTATTTTACTTTATGGATATGGCATTTTGGAAATAAACTCTCTTTCACACATACAGTGCCTTGCGAAAGTATTCGGCCCCCTTGAACTTTGCGACCTTTGGCCACATTTCAGGCTTCAAACATAAAGATATAAAACTGTACTTTTTTGTGAAGAATCAACAACAAGTGGGACACAATCATGAAGTAGAACGACATTTATTGGATATTTCAAACTTTTTTAACAAATCAAAAACTGAAAAATTGGGCGTGCAAAATTATTCAGCCCCCTTAAGTTAATACTTTGTAGCGCCACCTTTTGCTGCGATTACAGCTGTAAGTTGCTTGGGTTATGTCTCTATCAGTTTTGCACATCGAGAGACTGACATTTTTTCCCATTCCTCCTTGCAAAACAGCTCGAGCTCAGTGAGGTTGGATGGAGAGCATTTGTGAACAGCAGTTTTCAGTTCTTTCCACAGATTCTCGATTGGAATCAGGTCTGGACTTTGACTTGGCCATTCTAACACCTGGATATGTTTATTTTTGAACCATTCCATTGTAGATTTTGCTTTATGTTTTGGATCTTTGTCTTGTTGGAAGACAAATCTCCATCCCAGTTTCAGGTCTTTTGCAGACTCCATCAGGTTTTCTTCCAGAATGGTCCTGTATTTGGCTCCATCCATCTTCCCATCAATTTTAACCATCTTCCCTGTCCCTGCTGAAGAAAAGCAGGCCAAAACCATGATGCTGCCACCACCATGTTTGACAGTGGGGATGGTGTGGTCAGGGTGATGAGCTGTGTTGTTTTTACGCCAAACATAACGTTTTGCATTGTTGCCAAAAAGTTCAATTTTGGTTTCATCTGACCAGAGCACCTTCTTCCACATGTTTGGTGTGTCTCCCAGGTGGCTTGTGGCAAACTTTAAACGACACTTTTTATGGATATCTTTAAGAAATGGCTTTCTTCTTGCCACTCTTCCATAAATGCCAGATTTGTGCAATATGCAACTGATTGCTGTCCTATGGACAGAGTCTCCCACCTCAGCTGTAGATCTCTGCAGTTCATCCAGAGTGATCATGGGCCTCTTGGCTGCATCTCTGATCAGTCTTCTCCTTGTATGAGCTGAAAGTTTAGAGGGACGGCCAGGTCTTGATAGATTTGCAGTGGTCTGATACTCCTTCCATTTCAATATTATTATTGCACAGTGCTCCTTGGGATGTTTAAAGCTTGGGAAATCTTTTTGTATCCAAATCCGGCTTTAAACTTCTTCACAACAGTATCTCAGACCTGCCTGGTGTGTTCCTTGTTCTTCATGATGTTCTCTGCGCTTTTAACGGACCTCTAGGACTATCACAGTGCAGGTGCATTTATACGGAGACTTGATTACACACAGGTGGATTGTATCTATCATCATTAGTCATTTAGGTCAACATTGGATCATTCAGAGATCCTCACTGAACTTCTGGAGAGAGTTTGCTGCACTGAAAGTAAAGGGGCTGAATAATTTTGCACGCCCAATTTTTCAGTTTTTGATTTCTTAAAAAAGTTTTAAATATCCAATAAATGTTGTTCCACTTCATGATTGTGTCTCACTTGTTGATTCTTCACAAAAAAATACAGTTTTATATCTTTTTGTTTGAAGCCTGAAATGTGGCAAAAGGTCGCAAAGTTCAAGGGGGCCGAATACTTTCGCAAGGCACTGTACATGACAATATTTCAACACAACAGACATTACCAGCCTCTTGTCCCATCTCCTGCCTCTACACACCCTCCCTCCATCCCTCCCTCCCACTCACCCTCCATCCCTCCCTCCCTCCATCCTCCATCCCCCCCCCCCCTCCATCCCTCCCTCCCTCCTACTCACCATCCCTCCATCCATCCCTCCCTCCCTCCATCCATCCCTACACACCCTCCCTCCCTCCCACTCACCCTCCCTACACACCCTCCCTCCCTCCATCCCTCCCTCCCTCCATCCATCCCTCACGCCCTCCCTCCCACTTACCCTCCCTCCCTCCATCCATCCCTCCCTCCCTCCCACTCACCCTCCCTACACACCCTCCCTCCCTCCATCCATCCCTCCCTCCCCTCCCTCCCTCCTCCCTCCATCCTCCCCCCTCCCTCCCTCCCTCCATCCATCCATCCATCCATCCTCCCTCCCTCCCTCCCTCCATCCATCCCTACACACCTCCCTCCCTCCCACTCACCCTCCCTACACACCCTCCCTCCCTCCATCCCTCCATCCATCCCTCCCTCCCTCCCACTCACCCTCCCTACACACCCTCCCTCCATCCATCCCTCCCTCTCTCCATCCCTCCCTCCATCCATCCATCCCTCCCTCCCTCCATCCATCCCTCCATCCATTCATCCCTCCCTCCCTCCCGCCCCCCCCCCTCCCTCCCTCCCTCCCCCACTCACCCTCCCTACACACCCTCTATCTATCCATCCCTCCCTCCCTCCCACCCTCCCTACCACCCTCCCTCCCTCCATCCATCCATCCCATCCCTCCCTCCCACTCCCTCCCTCCATCCCTCCCTCCCACTCACCCTCCCTACACACCCTCCCTCCCTCCATCCATCCCTCCCTCCCTCCCTCCATCCATCCCTCCCTCCCTCCCACTCACCCTCCCTACACACCCTCCCTCCATCCATCCCTCCCTCTCTCCATCCCTCCCTCCCTCCCTCTATCCATCCATCCATCCCTCCCTCCCTCCACACCCTCTATCTATCCATCCCTCCCTCCCACTCACCCTCCCTACACACCCTCTATCTATCCATCCCTCCCTCCCTCCCTCCCACTCACCCTCTATCTATCCATACCTCCCTCCCTCCCACTCACCCTCCCTACACACCCTCTATCTATCCATCCCTCCCTCCCTCCCACTCACCCTCCCTACACACCCTCTATCTATCTATCTATCCCTCCCTCTATCCATCCATCCATCCCTCGCTTCCTCTCTCCATCCCTCCCTCCCTCCCACACACACACATCTGACAAGCATGACATTACATTCATCTACACTCTCTCTCATTAATTGACCATTGATCCACCTCCAAACAGATCATCCTAACTCATGTTCCAGTGATGATACATCTCTGTGCTGTATAGTAGTCAGGGACATTAACTGCGTTCCAAATGACACCCTATTCCCTTTATAGTAGCATAGTGTACAACCAGGGCCCTGGTCAAACGTAGTGCACATTACAGGGACTAAGGAGCCATTTGGGAATCGGACTGCGACATTAGACACAGTGGGATGTGTGAGTACCACTGCTGATACACTATACCAGACCAGCACATTAATCCATAAGCACACAGCTGGAAGAGATACAGATCCTGGGCTGTGTCTGGGTTGTGGGCTGGGTATTGGGCTGGGTTGTGGGCTGGGCTGTGGGCTGGGTATTGGGCTGGGTTGTGGGCTGGGTATTGGGCTGGGCTGTGGGCTGGGTTGTGGGCTGGGTATTGGGCTGGGTATTGGGCTGGGCTGTGGGCTGGGTATTGGGCTGGGCTGTGGGCTGGGTATTGGGCTGGGCTGTGGGCTGGGTATTGGGCTGGGCTGTGGGCTGGGTATTGGGCTGGGTATTGGGCTGGGTTGTGTCTGGGTTGTGGGCTGGGTTGTGGGCTGGGTTGTGGGCTGGGTATTGGGCTGGGTATTGGGCTGGGTTGTGGGCGGGGTTGTGGGCTGGGTTGTGTCTGGGTTGTGGGCTGGGTTGTGGGCTGGGTTGTGGGCTGGGTATTGGGCTGGGTATTGGGCTGGGTTGTGTCTGGGTTGTGGACTGGGCTGTGGGCTGGGTTGTGTCTGGTTTGTGGCTGGGTATTGGGCTGGGTTGTGTCTGGGTTATGGGCTGGGAATTGGGCTGGGTTGTGTCTGGGTTGTGGTCGGGTATTGGGCTGGGTTGTGGGCTGGGTTGGGCTGGGTTGTGGCTGGGTTGGGCTGGGTTGTGGGCTGGGTATTGGGCTGGGCTGTGGGCTGGGTTGGGCTTTGAGCTGGGTTGGGCTGTGGGCTGATTTGTGGGCTGGGCTGTGGTTGGATTGTGGGTTGTGAGCTGTGGTCTGGGTTGTGGGTTGTAGACTGGGCTGTGGCTGGGTGGTGCTGGTGAATATGACATGCGTTTGTCCTAGTTGGAGCTATCTAGTGTGGATAATTACACAGCTGGAAGAGACACAGCTTGGGCTGGGGACAGGGTTGGGTTGAAGTTACAGTATTTAAAACCCACCACTAATGTTTGTGGCCAAAGAGATCTATTTTCATGTTATCTGACCATAGCACCACTTGGAGTTTGCTAAACGGCATTGGCACTTGGAACTCCGAGCGGTGCTATGGGCAGATGACATAAAAATAGAGCTCTTGGGCCACGCATACCAGTGGTGGGTTTGGTGTTCAAAACCAGAAGCATACCTACTGTAAAATATGGTGGTGGATCTTTGATGTCATGGGACTGTTCTGCTTCCACTGGTCCTGGGGTCCTTGTTAAGGTCAACGGCATCATGAACTTTACCCACTACCAAGACAATTTAGGCCATTTTGCAATGGCCATGTCAGCCTCCCAACGTGTTCTCCAAGCTCTTAAAACATTCTAGAAAAAGCCTCAGTGCTGTCCTCCAAGGGGAGGGTGCTGAAGTATTGAAAACAGGGGTGCCAATAATATTTTTTTCATATTTTTTTTGTATTACTTATTAAATAAAATCTCTTTCTCTAAGCAATTGTATTAGTATAAAATATAATAATGTATACATTTTTTTCTTTGTTGCATACAATATATTTCCATCTTTGCATTATTTTTTGCTTATCTTTATCAAGGGGACCAATACTTTTGGCCCTGACTGTAGTCAATGGTCAGAAGTCGCCTGGTCTGGGCTGTACACTATGTTCTTGTCAAGACAGGGAAAAGAAAACTATACTGTAGCATGTTGGTGACTGTGTAGAAAAATACATTAGTCCAATGATTATATCCGAGTCTTGGTTAGAATCTGTGTAGATTATCTACTGTATGTGTATGTAATCTATCTCCTGTCCCAGCAAGGAAGAGCAAACTATGGTAGCAAGACTCCACTGTTAGAATCTGATCTATAACTGCAGGAGAATATTACGTGTTTGTTTATCCCGTGGTTTGAGACCTGGCCTCAGTTGGTGCTGGGCCAGCAAGGAGAAACGAAGTTCAGTCAGAATGTGATGTAAGACTATGTGCTGTAAAAATAGACTGGATGCTACGTATCTCTTGGCTCAGTCAGTAAAAACAAACTACCATAGAAATACTCTTCAGTCAGACTGCAGGAGAATATATATTCCACGATCGTATCTGAGTTGGTTAGAATCTGGGCTTGGGTTGTATCAGCGAGGAAAGTCAAACTTCAATCGGAATATGACTGTAGGAGAATGGATAAACATCTGTTCGGTCTGTTTATCAAATGAAGGGACAGAACTCAACATGTGACATGTGCCTTAGCCAGAGAAATAGAACACCCGTCCTTACATTTGTCAACACATTTGTCCATTTCCTCCTCTGGTTCTGGTTAGGATCCAGGCTGAAATATCAGCTGTGTATTTGTTTCATATGTGCTTGTATTGCATTTTTTATTAGATATTTGAGTGATTCAAGTATACACGTTTATTAAAATGATTCTTCGTATAATCAGAATCATCTTCATCATTACAAATCCTATCCTATATAAGGGACGGTTTTCCATTTCGCAGTCCACATCGATCTACATTCTGGTTTGACATAGATGGGATAGCTGGTAACGTCACGAAAACAACGCATACTCTTCAACGGGGCTGAAATCTGAGAGTTGTTGTGATTCTGGATGGCCAGACAGCTACTGACAATGACAAGAAACTGTCATGTGGGGAATCGTAAGTGACGGATTTCAGCTAGTTTCATCTTGTTTCATGTCTGGTTTTGAGGTGTTTTGACTGATTTCATGTCAATGCTGATATGGCTCAAATTCGCTAGCTAACCAACTAATGTAACAATGTGTTTGAGAGACATCAGTGCTCATTGTGAAAATGTATTTATGCTTTCAATAAACATTGGAGATGAAATATACTGTAGTTGTCAATCTGAGCAGTGGCCACACACACACACGCACGCACGCACGCACGCACACACACACACGTACTACCAGAGGCCATCTGAATGTCCACCGAGTGAGTCCCATATACCGCCTGTCTGTCTAACTGCCTGTCAGACAGAGAGTAGCTTCAGTGCATTATAAACCCATTATAAACCCATTATAAACCCGTTATAAACCCATTATAAACCCGTTATTAACCCGTTATAAACCCATTATAAACCCGTTATAAACCCATTATAAACCCATTATAAACCCGTTATAAACCCATTATAAACCCGTTATTAACCCATTATAAACCCATTATAAACCCGTTATAAACCCGTTATAAACCCATTATAAACCCATTATATATAAACCCATTATAAACCCGTTATAAACCCGTTATAAACCCATTATAAACCCGTTATAAACCCATTATAAACCCGTTATTAACCCGTTATAAACCCATTATAAACCCATTATAAACCCGTTATAAACCCATTATAAACCCGTTATTAACCCATTATAAACCCATTATAAACCCATTACAAACCCGTTATTAACCCGTTATAAACCCATTATAAACCCATTATAAACCCGTTATAAACCTGTTATTAACCCATTATAAACCCGTTATAAACCCGTTATAAACCCATTATAAACCCATTATAAACCCATTATAAAGTTCTGTTAGAAGACAGCAGCAATTCAGGGAAAGCTACCACACCAATTAACACAATTGAAAACAATCAATCGGTGCATTTTGTGGAACCCACAAGAATGACAATTAGAGAGAGTGAGTGTGAAAGAGAGAGATAGGAGAGAAAGAAAGCGAGAAGGATATAATCGAGAGCGAGAAAAAAGACAAATGACAGGCTCAGCCAATGCTGTTATCACTTCCATTTCCCCAGGGCAGTTAATGAGGAGAGAGAGAAAGAGAGAGAAAGATACATAGGGAGAAAAGAGATTGAGAGATAGGAAGAAAAGAAAGAGAGCGAGGGAGAGAAATAGAGAGAGAGAAAGAGAAATGGGGAGAAGAGAGAGAGAGAAATAGAGAAAAGAGAGAGAGAGAAAGAGAGAGAGAAATAGGGAAAAGAGAGAGAGAGAGAAATAGGGAAAAGAGAGAGAGAGAGAGAAATAGGGAAAAGAGAGAGAGAAAGAGAGAGAGAAATAGTGAAAAGAGAGAGAGAGAAAGAGAGAGAGAAATAGTGAAAAGAGAGAGTGAGAAAGAGAGAGAGAAATAGGGAAAAGAGAGAGAGAAATAGGGAAAAGAGAGAGAGAAAGAGAGAGAGAGAAATAGTGAAAAGAGAGAGAGAGAAAGAGAGAGAGAAATAGGGAAAAGAGAGAGAGAGAAAGAGAGAGAGAAATAGGGAAAAGAGAGAAAGGGAGAGAGAAATAGGGAAAAGAGAGAGAGAAAGAGAGAGAGAAATAGTGAAAAGAGAGAGAGAGAAAGAGAGAGAGAAATAGTGAAAAGAGAGAGTGAGAAAGAGAGAGAGAAATAGGGAAAAGAGAGAGAGAAATAGGGAAAAGAGAGAGAGAAAGAGAGAGAGAGAAATAGTGAAAAGAGAGAGAGAGAGAGAAAGAGAGAGAAATAGGGAAAAGAGAGAGAGAAAGAGGGAGAGAAAGAGAGAGAAATAGGGAAAAAGAGAGAGAAAGAGAGAGAGAAATAGGGAGAGAAAGAGAGAGAAATAGGGAAAAAGAGAGAGAAAGAGAGAGAGAGAAATAGTGAAAAGAGAGAGAGAGAGAGAAAGAGAGAGAAATAGGGAAAAGAGAGAGAGAAAGAGGGAGAGAAAGAGAGAGAAATAGTGAAAAGAGAGAGAGAGAAATAGGGAAAAATAGAGAAAAAGAGAGAGAAATAGGGAAAAGAGAGAGAGAAATAGGGAAAAGAGAGAGAGAGAAATAGGGAGAAAATAGAGAGAGCAAGAGAGAGAGAGAGAAATAGGGAGAAGAGAGAGAGAGAAATAGGGAAAAGAGAGAGAGAGAAATAGGGAGAAAATAGAGAGAGCAAGAGAGAGAGAGAGAAATAGGGAGAAGAGAGAGAGAGAAATAGGGAGAAGAGAGAGAGAGAAATAGGGAAAAGAGAGAGAGAGAAATAGGGAGAAGAGAGAGAGAAATAGGGAAAGAGAGAGAGAGAGAAATAGGGAGAAAATAGAGAGAGCAAGAGAGAGAGAGAGAGAATAGGGAGAAGAGAGAGAGAGAAATAGGGAGAGAGAAGAGAAATAGGGAAAGAGAGAAATAGGGAGAAGAGAGAGAGAGAAATAGGGAAAAGAGAGAGAGAGAAATAGGGAGAAGAGAGAGAGAGAAATAGGGAGAAAATAGAGAGAGCAAGAGAGAGAGAGAGAAATAGGGAGAAGAGAGAGAAATAAGGAGAGAGAGAAATAAGGAGAGACATAGGGAGAAGAGAGAGAGAGAAATAGGGAGAAGAGAGAGAGAGGGAAAAAATAGGGAGAATAGAGAGAGAGAGAGAGAGAGAGAGAGAGAGAGAGCAAAAAGAGATGTAGGAGAAACAGTAAGACTGGCACAAACAGTGAATGATACCTTCCTAGTGAGGAACATGCAATTGACCATTTTGTCTCAGCTACACCGTCTGTATGAATGGATGTTCTATTAGCAGAAGTTACTGGCTCAATTTACAGGTTGTTATTGAATTCATTCAACAGTCATTTATTTTTCTTTTAAACCCTATACCCTTTAGCTACTGGTGTATAGCCTACTGTAAAGTGGTATTAGTCTACTGTATAGAAGTAATATAATAGACAAGTAATATAATAATTTAGCTGGAGAATAAATTATTCCATGTTTTAAATCGGTCTATCGCAAAATCATGTAGTTGTTAGGTTGACATAGGCTAATGGGATAATCATGCAATAATCATTGCAGAAAATGTTACTTAAAAACACTTTCTATAAGAAATAACTTTAACCCATAGTTTGGTAATAATAAAGAAATAGGCGATGAATTCAACCCAGAGACAATTATGCTGCATCTAATATGTCAATAAATAATTATGAAAACAGAAAAGATAATTGAATTTCCTACCTGTGACACGTAATTAACCGCCAAAATTCTTCTTCAAGTTGGAATCCACACGCAAAGATGTTGACTCCGAGGTTCGGTCTGACTCTGATGTGTCCGACACGGATTTGTAATGTGACTATTCTTTAATATGACAGAGCGTCAAACATTAATCCGGTTGTCATCATAGAACAATTCTGTCACTGTTATCACATCTCTCTCTCTCTCTTTCTATTTCTCCCTCCCTCTTAAAGGGGCCGTTGTGTGATGTGTTGTCCCTCCCTCTTAAAGGGGCCGTTGTGTGATGTGTTGTCCCTCCCTCTTAAAGGGGCCGTTGTGTGATGTGTTGTCCCTCCCTCTTAAAGGGGCCGTTGTGTGATGTTTTGTACCTCCCTTGTGGAAAAGATGAGACATACAGCAGGCTGTGTATCACCTCCCCCATTAAAAATGTAGTTATATTATATACATTTAACACCATGAAGTCAAATACAAAAATCTGATTTGGTGTTTACACATTTTTGTTTCCGCCAAATAAACATTGAGAGGAAAATAGAAAGTAGGCTAAAATCAAATAATCCAAGAGTATTGATTGGGCTATTGATTATTGATCGTAAAACCCATCTATCTGGCGAGTCCACCAGTCATGTCGTGACCTGAAAAAAAAGTTTAGATGAGTCTTCAAGTAAATCCAAAGCTGCTGCTAAAACACAAACAGATCGTGCTGAGTGACTGTGAGTGACTGTGGGTGACTGTGGGTGACTGTGAGTGACTGTGGGTGACTGTGGGTGACTGTGAGTGACTGTGGGTGACTGTGGGTGACTGCAGATGACTGTGGGTGACTGTGGGTGACTGCGGATGACTGTGGGTGACTGTGAGTGACTGTGAGTGACTGTGGGTGACTGTGAGTGACTGTGAGTGACTGTGGGTGACTGTGAGTGACTGTGAGTGACTGTGGGTGATGGTGAGTGGCTGTGGGTGACTGTGGTGACGGTGAGTGACTGTGGGTGACTGTGAGTGACTGTGAGTGACTGTGGGTGACTGTGAGTGACTGTGAGTGACTGTGAGTGACTGAGGATGACTGTGAGTGACTGTGAGTGACTGTGGGTGACTGAGTGACTGTGGGTGACTGTGAGTGACCGTGAGTGACTATGGATGACTGTGAGTGGCTGAGTGACTGTGAGTGACTGAGTGACTGTGAGTGACTGTGAGAGACACAGATCGATGGATGGGCAGACTCACAGGCAGGCAGGAGAACATTAAAGGAGAGGAGATGTCGCCTCTCCCCCCCCCGTCCTTTATCACACTCCGTCCGTCCCATCACTCGTATCGATGAGGAATTTGACACAACGTTGTTTGACCCTGTCTGGAACAGCAGACACATGTTGCTGACTTGTTGAACAGTTATTAACAATATACACACACACAAATTGTTGGGGATGAATCAGAATAGTTGGGTAACATAGATAAGCTGTTTTATTTTCATTTTATGCTTGTGAGTTACTTCTCATTTAGAATGTATCTTGTTGTACTATAGTGGTGGCCGGTTGCAGTTATCCTTTCTCTGTCCTGGGGTCAGTTACTTGGGCCGCAGAGAGGGGAGAGGTCAAGCTTGTCTTCATATGTAAACATATCTTTTAAACCATGTGAAGGGATGATAGAGGGGGAATCAATTATCTCTTGGCTCCACAATGTCTGTGCGCCAGTCACTGTGTCTCCGTGAGCTTGTCCAGAATGGGAGTGTCTAAAATGACAAGTGATATATATCCTAATGTCTTGGTACTATGTTGTACCAAGAATGAGAAGTAGAACCTCGTTTTAGGAGAGCAAACTGAACCATAATTTATAGCTAATGCTGTCTGGCTATGGGATACTCCTCTCTCAAGTAAAGTCTTCCTTTGTAATGTTCATGTGAGTTGAGATGGGTGTGTCTTGGCTATAAATTATACTAAGAACTGTTTTGTAAGGACTCTCAGAGAATTAATTTATAGACACTGAATTAATCTGAGTCACAGGGTTGTGATAGAGCTCATATAATTAAAGATGGACTTTATGATAACTAACTCTGACTTGTGTGTGGTTTGCTCTCATGATTTTGTAAATACAGGAAATTTCCACTACAAAATGCACACACACACACACACATATAGTGGAGTCAGAAATTATTGACACCCTTGATATATAATGACTGTATGAAATAATAAATAAAATACTGAGCTATATTGCATGCTACATTTGTTTTGTGTAAAATGTAATTTATTTGTCAGAAATATATCCATCTGCACCCCACAGCATCCATCTGCACCCCACAGCATCCGTCCGCACCCCACAGCATCCATCTGCACCCCACAGCATCCATCTGCACCCCACAGCATCCATCTGCAACCCACAGCATCCATCTGCATCCCACAGCGTCCATCTGCACCCCACAGCGTCCATCTGCACCCCACAGCATCCATCTGCACCCCACAGCATCCATCTGCACCCCACAGCATCCATCTGCACCCCACAGCATCCATCTGCACCCCACAGCATCCATCTGCATCCCACAGCGTCCATCTGCACCCCACAGCATCCATCTGCATCCCACAGCATCCATCTGCAACCCACAGCATCCATCTGCATCCCACAGCGTCCATCTGCACCCCACAGCGTCCATCTGCACCCCACAGCATCCATCTGCACCCCACAGCATCCATCTGCACCCCACAGCATCCATCTGCAACCCACAGCATCCATCTGCATCCCACAGCGTCCATCTGCACCCCACAGCGTCCATCTGCACCCCACAGCATCCATCTGCACCCCACAGCATCCATCTGCACCCCCACAGCATCCATCTGCACCCCACAGCGTCCATCTGCACCCCACAGCGTCCATCTGCACCCCACAGCATCCGTCTGCACCCCACAGCATCCATCTGCACCCCACAGCGTCCATCTGCACCCCACAGCATCCATCTGCGCCCCACAGCATCCATCTGCACCCCCACAGCATCCATCTGCACCCCACAGCGTCCATCTGCACCCCACAGCATCCATCTGCGCCCCACAGCATCCATCTGCACCCCACAGCATCCATCTGCACCCCACAGCATCCATCTGCGCCCCACAGCATCCGTCTGCACCCCACAGCATCCATCTGCACCCCACAGTATCCATCTGCACCCCACAGCATCCATCTGCACCCCACAGCGTCCATCTGCACCCCACAGCATCCATCTGCACCCCACAGCATCCATCTGCACCCCACAGCGTCCATCTGCACCCCACAGCATCCATCTGCACCCCACAGCGTCCATCTGCACCCCACAGCGTCCATCTGCACCCCCACAGCATCCATCTGCACCCCCACAGCATCCATCTGCACCCCCACAGCATCCATCTGCACCCCCACAGCATCCATCTGCACCCCCACAGCATCCATCTGCACCCCATGGTTTAGGACGGTAATCTCATTCCCAGACACTTCCTCCTAATGCACAATAGCCTGGTGGAGGTTAGCAGCCTTCAGTTCAGAGTATTTTGTAACAGAAGAACAGCTGGCCAGCGTGAGATTTAGTTCTGGGTGCTGAGATTATGCAGAATATACTGTACAAACAGGAAACACTCACCACAGGGGTCTCCCCAGGGGAAAGGACTCGACTGGCTGACAGCTACAGTGACGCATATTTCATTCTCCTCCTACCTGACCTCCTCCCTCTACTAACTTACATCCTCCCTCTCCTACCTGGCATCCTCCCTCTCCTACCTGACATCCTCCCTCTCCTACCTGGCATCCTCCCTCTCCTACCTGGCATCCTCCCTCTCCTACCTGACCTCCTCCCTATCCTAACTTACATCCTGCCTCTCCTACCTGACATCCTGCCTCTCCTACCTGGCATCCTCCCTCTCCTACCTGGCATCCTCCCTCTCCTACCTGACATCCTCCCTCTCCTACCTGGCATCCTCCCTCTCCTACCTGACATCCTCCCTCTCCTACCTGACATCCTCCCTCTCCTACCTGGCATCCTCCCTCTCCTACCTGACATCCTCCCTCTCCTACCTGACATCCTCCCTCTCCTACCTGACATCCTCCCTCTCCTACCTGGCATCCTTCCTCTCCTACCTGACCTCCTCCCTCTCCTACCTGACATCCTCCCACTCCTACCTGGCATCCTCCCTCTCCTACCTGACATCCTCCCTCTCCTACCTGACATCCTCCCTCTCCTACCTGACATCCTCCCTTTCCTACCTGGCATCCTCCCTCTCCTACCTGACATCCTCCCTCTCCTACCTGGCATCCTTCCTCTCCTACCTGACCCCCTCCCTCTCCCAAATTACATTCTCCCTCTCCTACCTGACATCCTCCCTCTCCTACCTGACATCCTCCCTCTCCTACCTGGCATCCTCCCTCTCCTACCTGGCATCCTCCCTCTCCTACTTGACATCCTCCCTCTCCTACCTGTCCAACAGCCATCAACAGATTTAAAACGATTCTATTTTTCATATAATATATGTGATATCCTTGGGTTTTTTCCTCCTCTTCCCATGCAAATCTTAATATTAGCATTCAATAGGATATCACAGAAAGTGCATAATCTCAGAATCCAGACCCAAATCTGTCAGGAGAGTCTCAAACATACAACCTGTCCTCTTCCTACTAGGTTCCAGCAATGATGTATGTAACATGTCCGTCTAGGGTTGCTGTTGCCAAACATCTCTGGTTTGTTCTTCCCGTAATTGGTCTTAGCCTCCTGTCAAGCTATTCTATGGGACGTTGTAATTATTATTATTATTATTATTATTTTATATATGTAAACTACGTTGGGAAAACCCCAGTTGAAAATGGCACTACGTAAAACAAACAAATCATTTAAAGAGAAGTGCATCTCCAGGATTATCACGGTCCTGCTTTCCCACCTACAGTGCAACTGATAAAGGTGTAGTGTTGTTTGTGATGTGGCAGGTGTGAACTGGTCACAGTGAGAAACAGGTGGTGATGAAACACTCAGTACAACTCAGTGGGAAATCTGAGTAGTTCACTCTCTGGAACAATAACAACCCTCTCTTATCTATCTCTCACTTCCCCTCTCTCTTTCTCCGAAAGGCTGTGAAGTTCAGGCCTGTACCTCTCTCTCTCTCTCTTTTCTTCCTATCTCTCAATCTCTTTTCTCCCTATGTATCTCTCTCTCTTTATTAACTGCCCTGGGGGAAATGGTCAATTGCATGTTCCTCCGCAGGAAGGTATCGTTCACTGTTTGTGCCAGTCTCACTGTTTCTCCTACATCTCACTGTTTCTCCTACATCCCACTGTTGCTCTCTCTCTCAGGCTGTATAGTTCAGGCCTGAAGTTACTTTAGTTTATTTCGCCTGGTCACAGCTGATGTGTTGTGCATTGAAGTCCACAAGCAAAGGGAAGAGGTGAGAGGAGGAGAGAGCATGATATGAGAAGGAATACAACGTGGCTGCTATGAAAGTGAACTGTGTTTACGCGTGATCAGTGGTGTATTCATTCTGCCGATTCTGTTGAAAAACATGTCTTAGTACACAAGAAAATGGAACAGACCTGAATTTGTCCAATAGAAACTCTCGCTTGCAACTGTTGGACTAATGACTACACCCCAGATTAGCTAGATGCAGGACAGTGTGCATCTCTCGACCTGTGTGCACCTATGTTGTAAACTTTCATTCATAGGCTAGGTTGTAGCAACTTCATGATGGGTATAGGGAAAATTACAGTATCACATTGTAGGCTAAACGTATCGACATTGAATTGGGTGAATGGTATATGAATGACAGTCATCCAATATGCTGTAATATAAATAAGGCCATACTCATGGAAAAGGAAAATGAGTCCTCCCTTATCTTAAACGGCACTGAGTGCCACTGGCCAGCCACCCAGTCACTCTCTTCAAACGAGATCGTTAGATGGATTCGGGGAGAAAGAAAGAGAGATTAAAAGGTAAACCGTTTGATAGGAAGGAAGGACTGTCAAACTGCATGGCATTAATTGGGCTGAGCCAATGAAAATAAAGGGAATGTCCATGTCCGTCAAAACGTAGTCACTGTATCCCTGTTTTGTAACCATGTTTGTGGGCAACTTATCTGGATATGTGAAAACCTCCCTTCCTTTCCTTGATTGGATTGAGAACTTGGCTTTGGCCCAGAATAAATGAGAGCCTCACACATGAGTAACAACACCACTAAAATGTTTTCTGTGTGGGCAAAGCTTGAGTGAAACCTTTTCCACTTTCACTGAAAGAGTCAGCACATTAAACGACTGTCGCATAGCTCTTGATAGACGTTGGTTTCCCCCAAGAGTGTGATGTATAATTAGAACACTGGCTCTACGAATCATGTGGCTTTATTATTGCTTTCTCATTAAGTCAAAACGCGCTTGCCCCGCCCACCTGAGGATGCATTACATAAGGAAGTTGAAATCAATTATACTTTTACTTTTTGATACTGAAGTACATTTAAAAACAAATACTTTTAGACTTTTAATCAAGTAGTATTTTACTGGGTGACTTTCACCTTTACTCGAGTCATTTTGTATTAATGTATCTTTACATTTACTCAAGTAGTATTTTACTGGGTGATGTTCACTTTTACTTGAGTCATTTTCTATTAATGTATCTTTAATTTTACTCAAGTATGACAACTGAGTACTTTTTCCTCCAGCGTTTGGTGTAACACCCACTTAAATCTCACTGGATTGATCTCTTTCACTTTAGTCCTGCGACTCTCATTTTAGTCCTGCGACTCTTTCATTTTAGTCATGTGACTCTCATTTTAGTCCTGCGACTCTTTCATTTTAGTCATGTGACTCTTTCATTTTAGTCCTGCGACTCTTTCATTTTAGTCCTGCGACTCTTTCACTTTAGTCCTGTGACTCTTTCATTTTAGTCATGCGACTCTCATTTTAGTCCTGCGACTCTTTCATTTTAGTCCTGTGACCCTCATTTTAGTCATGTGACTCTTTCATTTTAGTCCTGTGACCATCATTTTAGTCATGTGACTCTTTCATTTTAGTCCTGTGACCCTCATTTTAGTCCTGCGACCCTCATTTTAGTTATGTGACTCTCATTTTAGTCCTGCGACTCTTTCATTTTAGTCCTGCGACTCTTTCATTTTAGTCCTGCGACTCTTTCATTTTAGTCCTGCGACTCTTTCACTTTAGTCCTGTGACTCTTTCATTTTAGTCATGTGACTCTTTCATTTTAGTCCTGCGACTCTTTCATTTTAGTCATGTGACTCTTTCATTTTCGTCCTGCGACTCTTTCATTTTAGTCCTGCGACTCTTTCATTTTAGTCATGTGACTCTTTCATTTTAGTCATGTGACTCTTTCATTTTAGTCCTGCGACTCTTTCACTTTAGTCCTGCGACTCTCATTTTAGTCCTGCGACTCTTTCACTTTAGTCCTGCGACTCTCATTTTAGTCATGTGACTCTTTCATTTTAGTCCTGCGACTCTCATTTTAGTCCTGTGACTCTTTCATTTTAGTCCTGCGACTCTTTCATTTTAGTCCTGCGACTCTTTCATTTTAGTCCTGCGACTCTTTCATTTTAGTCCTGCGACTCATTTTAGTCCTGCGACTCTCATTTTAGTCCTGCGACTCTTTCATTTTAGTCCTGTGACCCTCATTTTAGTCATGTGACTCTTTCATTTTAGTCCTGTGACCCTCATTTTAGTCATGTGACTCTTTCATTTTAGTCCTGTGACCCTCATTTTAGTCATGTGACTCTTTCATTTTAGTCCTGTGACCCTCATTTTAGTCCTGCGACCCTCATTTTAGTCATGTGACTCTCATTTTAGTCATGTGACTCTTTCATTTTAGTCCTGTGACCCTCATTTTAGTCATGTGACTCTTTCATTTTAGTCCTGTGACCATCATTTTAGTCATGTGACTCTTTCATTTTAGTCCTGTGACCCTCATTTTAGTCCTGCGACCCTCATTTTAGTTATGTGACTCTCATTTTAGTCATGCGACTCTTTCATTTTAGTCCTGCGACTCTTTCATTTTAGTCCTGAGACTCTTTCATTTTAGTCCTGCGACTCTTTCACTTTAGTCCTGCGACTCTTATTTTAGTCCTGCGACTCTTTCATTTTAGTCCTGCGACTCTTTCATTTTAGTCCTGCGACTCTTTCATTTTAGTCCTGCGACTCTCTCATTTTAGTCCTGCGACTCTTTCATTTTAGTCCTGCGATTCTTTCATTTTAGTCATGTGACTCTTTCATTTTAGTCATGTGACTCTTTCATTTTAGTCATGTGACTCTTTCATTTTAGTCCTGCGACTCTTTCATTTTACTCCTGCGACTCTTTCATTTTAGTCCTGCGACTCTTTCATTTTAGTCCTGTGACTCTTTCATTTTAGTCCTGCGACTCTCATTTTAGTCATGTGACTCTTTCATTTTAGTCCTGCGACTCTCATTTTAGTCCTGCGACTCTTTCATTTTAGTCATGTGACTCTTTCATTTTAGTCCTGCGACTCTCATTTTAGTCATGTGACTCTTTCATTTTAGTCCTGCGACTCTCATTTTAGTCCTGCGACTCTTTCATTTTAGTCATGTGACTCTTTCATTTTAGTCATGTGACTCTTTCATTTTAGTCATGTGACTCTTTCATTTTAGTCCTGCGACTCTTTCATTTTAGTCATGTGACTCTTTCATTTTAGTCATGTGACTCTTTCATTTTAGTCCTGTGACTCTTTCATTTTAGTCCTGCGATTCTTTCATTTTAGTCATGTGACTCTTTCATTTTAGTCATGTGACTTTCATTTTAGTCATGTGACTCTTTCATTTTAGTCCTGCGACTCTTTCATTTTAGTCCTGCGATTCTTTCATTTTAGTCATGTGACTCTTTCATTTTAGTCATGTGACTCTTTCATTTTAGTCATGTGACTCTTTCATTTTAGTCATGCGACTCTCATTTTAGTCCTGCGACTCTTTCATTTTAGTCATGTGACTCTTTCATTTTAGTCATGTGACTCTTTCATTTTAGTCATGCGACTCACATTTTAGTCCTGCGACTCTTTCATTTTAGTCATGTGACTCTTTCATTTTAGTCATGTGACTCTTTCATTTTAGTCATGCGACTCTCATTTTAGTCCTGCGACTCTTTCATTTTAGTCATGTGACTCTTTCATTTTAGTCATGTGACTCTTTCATTTTAGTCATGTGACTCTTTCATTTTAGTCCTGCGACTCTCATTTTAGTCATGTGACTATTTCATTTTAGTCATGCGACTCTTTCATTTTAGTCATGTGACTCTCTCATTTTAGTCCTGCGACTCTTTCATTTTAGTCCTGCGACTCTTTCATTTTATTCATGTGACTCTCTCATTTTAGTCCTGCGATTCTTTCGTTTTAGTCCTGCGACTCTTTCATTTTAGTCATGTGACTCTTTCATTTTAGTCCTGCGACTCTTTCATTTTAGTCATGTGACTCTTTCATTTTAGTCATGTGACTCTTTCATTTTAGTCATGCGACTCACATTTTAGTCCTGCGACTCTTTCATTTTAGTCATGTGACTCTTTCATTTTAGTCATGTGACTCTTTCATTTTAGTCCTGTGACTCTTTCATTTTAGTCCTGCGGCTCTTTCATTTTAGTCATGCGACTCTCATTTTAGTCCAGTGACTCTCATTTAGTCCTGCGACTCTCATTTTAGTCCTGCGACTCTTTCATTTTAGTCCTGCGGCTCTTTCATTTTAGTCATGCGACTCTCATTTTAGTCCAGTGACTCTCATTTAGTCCTGCGACTCTCATTTTAGTCCTGTGACTCTTTCATTTTAGTCCTGTGACTCTTTCATTTTAGTCCTGTGACTCTTTCATTTTAGTCCTGCGGCTCTTTCATTTTAGTCCTGTGACTCTTTCATTTTAGTCCTGTGACTCTTTCATTTTAGTCCTGCGGCTCTTTCATTTTAGTCATGCGACTCTCATTTTAGTCCAGTGACTCTCAGTTAGTCCTGCGACTCTCATTTTAGTCCTGCGACTCTTTCATTTTAGTCCTGTGACTCTCTCATTTTAGTCCTGTGACTCTCATTTTAGTCCTGTGACTCTTTCATTTTAGTCATGCGACTCTTTCATTTTAGTCCTGTGACTCTTTCATTTTAGTCCTGTGACTCTCATTTTAGTCCTGTGACTCTTTCATTTTAGTCCTGCGACTCTTTCATTTTCGTCCTGCGACTCTTTCATTTTCGTCCTGCGACTCTTTCATTTTAGTCCTGCGACTCTTTCATTTTCGTCCTGCGACTCTTTCATTTTCGTCCTGCGACTCTTTCATTTTAGTCCTGCGACTCTTTCATTTTAGTCCTGCGACTCTTTCATTTTCGTCCTGCGACTCTTTCATTTTAGTCATGCGACTCTTTCATTTTCGTCCTGCGACTCTTTCATTTTAGTCCTGCGACTCTCATTTTAGTCCTGCGACTCTTTCATTTTAGTCCTGCGACTCTCATTTCAGTCCTGCGACTCTTTCATTTCAGTCCTGCGACTCTTTCATTTTAGTCCTGTGACTCTTTCATTTTAGTCCTGCGACTCTCATTTTAGTCATGTGACTCTTTCATTTTAGTCCTGCGACTCTCATTTTAGTCATGTGACTCTTTCATTTTGGTCCTGCGACTCTTTCATTTTAGTCCTGTGACTCTTTCATTTTAGTCCTGCGACTCTTTCATTTTAGTCCTGTGACTCTTTCATTTTAGTCCTGCGACTCTTTCATTTTAGTCCTGCGACTCTCATTTTAGTCATGTGACTCTTTCATTTTAGTCCTGCGACTCTCATTTTAGTCATGTGACTCTTTCATTTTAGTCATGTGACTCTTTCATTTTAGTCCTGCGACTCTTTCATTTTAGTCCTGTGACTCTTTCATTTTAGTCCTGCGACTCTTTCATTTTAGTCATGTGACTCTTTCATTTTAGTCCTGCGACTCTTTCATTTTAGTCATGCGACTCTCATTTTAGTCCTGCGACTCTTTCACTTTAGTCCTGCGACTCTTTCACTTTAGTCCTGCGACTCTCATTTTAGTCCTGCGACTCTCTCATTTTAGTCATGTGACTCTTTCATTTTAGTCCTGCGACTCTTTCATTTTAGTCCTGCGGCTCTTTCATTTTAGTCCTGCGGCTCTTTCATTTTAGTCCTGCGACTCTCTCATTTTAGTCATGTGACTCATTTTAGTCCTGCGACTCTTTCATTTTAGTCCTGCGACTCTTTCATTTTAGTCCTGCGGCTCTTTCATTTTAGTCCTGCGACTCTTTCATTTTAGTCATGTGACTCTTTCATTTTAGTCCTGCGACTCTCATTTTAGTCCTGCGACTCTTTAATTTTAGTCCTGCGACTCTTTCATTTTAGTCCTGCGACTCTTTCATTTTAGTCCTGCGACTCTTTCATTTTAGTCCTGCGATTCTTTCATTTTAGTCCTGCGACTCTTTCATTTTAGTCCTGCGACTCTCATTTTCGTCCTGCGACTCTTTCATTTTAGTCCTTCGACTCTTTCATTTTAGTCCTGCGACTCTTTCATTTTAGTCATGTGACTCTTTCATTTTAGTCCTGCGACTCTTTCATTTTAGTCATGTGACTCTTTCATTTTAGTCATGTGACTCTTTCATTTTAGTCCTGCGACTCTTTCATTTTAGTCCTGCGACTCTTTCATTTTAGTCATGCGACTCTTTCATTTTAGTCATGCGACTCTTTCATACTCTTACGGATGTACAGAGAGGACATATGTATTTTAAAAAAATGATTCCCCCCTTTTGTCGAGATCACGAGATAAACTCTACTGGTAGAAGTGGACGTATTGATCACAGGAGGTTGGTGGCAACTTAATTACGGGAGGACGAGCTCGTGGTAATGACTGGAGCGGAATAGGTGGAAGGGGTATCAAATACATCAAACACATGGCTTCCATGTAGCTCCGTTCTGGCCATTGTTATGAGCCGTCCTCCCCTCAAGAGCCTCCTGTGGTATTGATGATAGGTCAACGGCAGTGTTCATAATGAACCAGAGGTGGTAGAACTCCTCAGATATCTAACGCCTTTAACTAGAGCCCGTCTGTTATAGTAGCCATTTGCTAATCACAGGAGGTTGGTGGAACCTTAATTATGGAGGATGAGCTCGTGGTAATGTCTGGAGTGGAATGGGTGGAAGGGGAATCCAACTCATTATTTCTATGTGTTTGACTCCATTCCATTCACTCCGTTCCAGACATTATTATGAGCCGTCCTCCCCTCAGCAGACTCACATTTTGCCCCCCTTTTGTGGCTGAAATAACAAATAAACTGTAGTCTTCATGAACGGTTGGGAGTATTTATAAACCTTAACATTTCACCTGTTTTACTAGTTTTTATTTTGATGTACTGCTAGTTAACTGTTGTTTGTGAATGTGTTTTTGCTTCTATTGACAGAACCTCCCTATTAAAACTATTAGAGATTTAAAATAAACTTTTATTGGTAGTCTGGTAAACTTTGGTCAACTTTCAGTGGTAGTGTGCAACCAAAGAACTCAATGTTATATTTTATTGCACTGAACATTCCACATTCAACCCGTTTAAAAGTAGAATAGCGAATTGGATTGGATTGGAGCCAAAACAGGAAGCCATCTATAACAGTCAGACATAATGCAATTTCTATCTGGGTTAATCCCAGACCCTGACCCAAATAAAAAATGGATGAGCTGATCCTCCGTGGGCTCGGCCGCCTCAACCATACTGTCAATCTATCTTCACCAACCCCTATTTATAGAGTTTATCTGGCGATCTCCACAACAACAACAAAAATGACTTCTGTTTAAGAAGAAAAAGGTGTTGTGATCGACAAGACAAGGGAGTTTTTATTTATATGTCTTCCTTGACCTTCCGTGTATTAGTTTGTGGCGCTTTACCAGGTCATGTGCCGACGGCGGACATGTTTCTAAATGACCTGTCAATCACACTCCGGTAACAGCTGGATGGAGGCTCAATACATTGTATTTTGTTGCATCTATAAGAAGTTTACCGCTTAATTTTATGCATCGACTCAACGCTTAAATCACAAGGAAGAGAAGAATGTGAGAGAACTTTCTGTTGATTTTTTTGGTGTAAGTTATAATTTCATAGAGTCGGAATGTTTAGAAATTAGATGCCCTGAAATGAAAGCAACTTCCGGAACGCTTGGATTATAGTGATATAATCTCTCAAACAATGTAAAGTATGTATAGAAAGGTGTAATCTAGAGTCAAACTGTTGATTTTTAATCTGAGGGTATCCTGATATTGACACACTTGTTGAATTACGCAAAAGAATGTAACAACAGTAATTAACGAGGCATTCTAGTGCAGGTGAATACAGGTAGACCTAGACAGAGCAGGTGAGCACAGGTAGGCCTAAACAGAGCAGGTGAGTACAGGTAGACCTAAACAGAGCAGGTGAGCACAGGTAGGCCTAAACAGAGCAGGTGAGTACAGGTAGGCCTAAACAGAGCAGGTGAGTACAGGTAGACCTAAACAGAGCAGGTGAATACAGGTAGGCCTAAACAGAGCAGGTGAGTACAGGTAGGCCTAAACAGAGCAGGTGAGCACAGGTAGGCCTAAACAGAGCAGGTGAGTACAGGTAGACCTAGACAGAGCAGGTGAGTACAGGTAGACCTAGACAGAGCAGGTGAGTACAGGTAGACCTAGACAGAGCAGGTGAGTACAGGTAGACCTAGACAGAGCAGGTGAGTACAGGTAGGCCTAAACAGAGCAGGTGAGTACAGGTAGGCCTAAACAGAGCAGGTGAGCACAGGTAGGCCTAAACAGAGCAGGTGAGTACAGGTAGACCTAAACAGAGCAGGTGAGTACAGGTAGACCTAGACAGAGCAGGTGAGTACAGGTAGGCAAAAACAGAGCAGGTGAGTACAGGTAGACCTAGACAGAGCAGGTGAGTACAGGTAGACCTAGACAGAGCAGGTGAGTACATGTAGGCCTAAACAGAGCAGGTGAGTACAGGTAGACCTAAACAGAGCAGGTGAGTACAGGTAGGCCTAAACAGAGCAGGTGAGTACATGTAGGCCTAAACAGAGCAGGTGAGTACAGGTAGACCTAAACAGAGCAGGTGAGTACAGGTAGGCCTAAACAGAGCAGGTGAGTACAGGTAGACCTAGACAGACAGGTGAGTACAGGTAGACCTAGACAGAACAGGTGAGTACAGGTAGGCCTACACAGAGCAGGTGAGTACAGGTAGACCTAAACAGAGCAGGTGAGTACAGGTAGGCCTAAACAGAGCAGGTGAGTACAGGTAGACCTAGACAGTACAGGTGAGTACAGGTAGACCTAGACAGAACAGGTGAGTACAGGTATACCTACACAGAGCAGGTGAGTACAGGTAGACAGAGCAGGTGAGTACAGGTATACCTACACAGAGCAGGTGAGTACAGGTAGACCTAGACAGAGCAGGTGAGTACAGGTAGGCCTAAACAGAGCAGGTGAGTACAGGTAGACCTAGACAGAACAGGTGAGTACAGGTATACCTACACAGAGCAGGTGAGTACAGGTAGACCTAGACAGTACAGGTGAGAACAGGTAGACCTAGACAGAGCAGGTGAGTACTGGTAGACCTAGACAGAGCAGGTGAGTACAGGTAGACCTAGACAGAGCAGGTGAGTACAGGTAGACCTAGACAGTACAGGTGAGTACAGGTAGACCTAGACAGAACAGGTGAGTACAGGTATACCTACACAGAGCAGGTGAGTACAGGTAGACAGAGCAGGTGAGTACAGGTATACCTACACAGAGCAGGTGAGTACAGGTAGACCTAGACAGAGCAGGTGAGTACAGGTAGGCCTAAACAGAGCAGGTGAGTACAGGTAGACCTAGACAGAACAGGTGAGTACAGGTATACCTACACAGAGCAGGTGAGTACAGGTAGACCTAGACAGTACAGGTGAGAACAGGTAGACCTAGACAGAGCAGGTGAGTACTGGTAGACCTAGACAGAGCAGGTGAGTACAGGTAGACCTACACAGAGCAGGTGAGTACAGGTAGACAGAGCAGGTGAGTACAGGTATACCTACACAGAGCAGGTGAGTACAGGTAGACCTAGACAGAGCAGGTGAGTACAGGTAGGCCTAAACAGAGCAGGTGAGTACAGGTAGACCTAGACAGAACAGGTGAGTACAGGTATACCTACACAGAGCAGGTGAGTACAGGTAGACCTAGACAGTACAGGTGAGAACAGGTAGACCTAGACAGAGCAGGTGAGTACTGGTAGACCTAGACAGAGCAGGTGAGTACAGGTAGACCTAGACAGAGCAGGTGAGTACAGGTAGACCTAGACAGTACAGGTGAGTACAGGTAGACCTAGACAGAGCAGGTGAGTACAGCTGGGCCTAGACAGAGCAGGTGAGTACAGGTATACCTACACAGAGCAGGTGAGTACAGGTAGACAAAAACAGAGCAGGTGAGTACAGGTAGACCTAGACAGTACAGGTGAGTACAGGTAGACCTAGACAGAGCAGGTGAGTACAGGTAGACCTAGACAGAGCAGGTGAGTACAGGTAGACCTAGACAGAACAGGTGAGTACAGGTAGACCTAGACAGAGCAGGTGAGTACAGGTAGACCTAGACAGAACAGGTGAGTACAGGTAGGCCTAAACAGAGCAGGTGAGTACAGGTAGACCTAAACAGAGCAGGTGAGTACAGGTAGGCCTAAACAGAGCAGGTGAGTACAGGTAGACCTAGACAGTACAGGTGAGTACAGGTAGACCTAGACAGAACAGGTGAGTACAGGTATACCTACACAGAGCAGGTGAGTACAGGTAGACAGAGCAGGTGAGTACAGGTATACCTACACAGAGCAGGTGAGTACAGGTAGACCTAGACAGAGCAGGTGAGTACAGGTAGGCCTAAACAGAGCAGGTGAGTACAGGTAGACCTAGACAGAACAGGTGAGTACAGGTATACCTACACAGAGCAGGTGAGTACAGGTAGACCTAGACAGTACAGGTGAGAACAGGTAGACCTAGACAGAGCAGGTGAGTACTGGTAGACCTAGACAGAGCAGGTGAGTACAGGTAGACCTAGACAGAGCAGGTGAGTACAGGTAGACCTAGACAGTACAGGTGAGTACAGGTAGACCTAGACAGAACAGGTGAGTACAGGTATACCTACACAGAGCAGGTGAGTACAGGTAGACAGAGCAGGTGAGTACAGGTATACCTACACAGAGCAGGTGAGTACAGGTAGACCTAGACAGAGCAGGTGAGTACAGGTAGGCCTAAACAGAGCAGGTGAGTACAGGTAGACCTAGACAGAACAGGTGAGTACAGGTATACCTACACAGAGCAGGTGAGTACAGGTAGACCTAGACAGTACAGGTGAGAACAGGTAGACCTAGACAGAGCAGGTGAGTACTGGTAGACCTAGACAGAGCAGGTGAGTACAGGTAGACCTAGACAGAGCAGGTGAGTACAGGTAGACCTAGACAGTACAGGTGAGTACAGGTAAACCTAGACAGAGCAGGTGAGTACAGCTGGGCCTAGACAGAGCAGGTGAGTACAGGTATACCTACACAGAGCAGGTGAGTACAGGTAGACAAAAACAGAGCAGGTGAGTACAGGTAGACCTAGACAGTACAGGTGAGTACAGGTAGACCTAGACAGAGCAGGTGAGTACAGGTAGACCTAGACAGAGCAGGTGAGTACAGGTAGACCTAGACAGAACAGGTGAGTACAGGTAGACCTAGACAGAGCAGGTGAGTACAGGTAGACCTAGACAGAGTAGGTGAGTACAGGTAGACCTAGACAGAACAGGTGAGTACAGGTAGACCTAAACAGAGCAGGTGAGTACAGGTAGGCCTAAACAGAGCAGGTGAGTACAGGTAGACCTAGACAGAGCAGGTGAGTACAGGTAGGCAAAAACAGAGCAGGTGAGTACAGGTAGACCTAGACAGAGCAGGTGAGTACAGGTAGACCTAGACAGAGCAGGTGAGCACAGGTAGGCCTAAACAGAGCAGGTGAGTACAGGTAGACCTAAACAGAGCAGGTGAGTACATGTAGGCCTAAACAGAGCAGGTGAGTACAGGTAGACCTAAACAGAGCAGGTGAGTACAGGTAGGCCTAAACAGAGCAGGTGAGTACAGGTAGACCTAGACAGTACAGGTGAGTACAGGTAGACCTAGACAGAACAGGTGAGTACAGGTAGGCCTAAACAGAGCAGGTGAGTACAGGTAGACCTAAACAGAGCAGGTGAGTACAGGTAGGCCTAAACAGAGCAGGTGAGTACAGGTAGACCTAGACAGTACAGGTGAGTACAGGTAGACCTAGACAGAACAGGTGAGTACAGGTATACCTACACAGAGCAGGTGAGTACAGGTAGACAGAGCAGGTGAGTACAGGTATACCTACACAGAGCAGGTGAGTACAGGTAGACCTAGACAGAGCAGGTGAGTACAGGTAGGCCTAAACAGAGCAGGTGAGTACAGGTAGACCTAGACAGAACAGGTGAGTACAGGTATACCTACACAGAGCAGGTGAGTACAGGTAGACCTAGACAGTACAGGTGAGAACAGGTAGACCTAGACAGAGCAGGTGAGTACTGGTAGACCTAGACAGAGCAGGTGAGTACAGGTAGACCTAGACAGAGCAGGTGAGTACAGGTAGACCTAGACAGTACAGGTGAGTACAGGTAGACCTAGACAGAACAGGTGAGTACAGGTATACCTACACAGAGCAGGTGAGTACAGGTAGACAGAGCAGGTGAGTACAGGTATACCTACACAGAGCAGGTGAGTACAGGTAGACCTAGACAGAGCAGGTGAGTACAGGTAGGCCTAAACAGAGCAGGTGAGTACAGGTAGACCTAGACAGAACAGGTGAGTACAGGTATACCTACACAGAGCAGGTGAGTACAGGTAGACCTAGACAGTACAGGTGAGAACAGGTAGACCTAGACAGAGCAGGTGAGTACTGGTAGACCTAGACAGAGCAGGTGAGTACAGGTAGACCTAGACAGAGCAGGTGAGTACAGGTAGACCTAGACAGTACAGGTGAGTACAGGTAGACCTAGACAGAGCAGGTGAGTACAGCTGGGCCTAGACAGAGCAGGTGAGTACAGGTATACCTACACAGAGCAGGTGAGTACAGGTAGACAAAAACAGAGCAGGTGAGTACAGGTAGACCTAGACAGTACAGGTGAGTACAGGTAGACCTAGACAGAGCAGGTGAGTACAGGTAGACCTAGACAGAGCAGGTGAGTACAGGTAGACCTAGACAGAACAGGTGAGTACAGGTAGACCTAGACAGAGCAGGTGAGTACAGGTAGACCTAGACAGAGTAGGTGAGTACAGGTAGACCTAGACAGAACAGGTGAGTACAGGTATACCTACACAGAGCAGGTGAGTACAGGTAGACCTAGACAGTACAGGTGAGAACAGGTAGACCTAGACAGAGCAGGTGAGTACTGGTAGACCTAGACAGAGCAGGTGAGTACAGGTAGACCTAGACAGTACAGGTGAGTACAGGTAGGCCTAAACAGAGCAGGTGAGCACAGGTAGGCCTAAACAGAGCAGGTGAGTACAGGTAGACCTAAACAGAGCAGGTGAGTACAGGTAGACCTAGACAGAGCAGGTGAGTACAGGTAGGCAAAAACAGAGCAGGTGAGTACAGGTAGACCTAGACAGAGCAGGTGAGTACAGGTAGGCCTAAACAGAGCAGGTGAGTACAGGTAGACCTAGACAGAGCAGGTGAGTACAGGTAGGCCTAAACAGAGCAGGTGAGTACAGGTAGACCTAGACAGAGCAGGTGAGCACAGGTAGGCCTAAACAGAGCAGGTGAGTACAGGTAGACCTAAACAGAGCAGGTGAGTACAGGTAGGCCTAAACAGAGCAGGTGAGTACAGGTAGACCTAAACAGAGCAGGTGAGTACAGGTAGGCCTAAACAGAGCAGGTGAGTACAGGTACACCTAGACAGTACAGGTGAGTACAGGTAGACCTAGACAGAACAGGTGAGTACAGGTATACCTACACAGAGCAGGTGAGTACAGGTAGACCTAGACAGAGCAGGTGAGTACAGGTATACCTACACAGAGCAGGTGAGTACAGGTAGACCTAGACAGAGCAGGTGAGTACAGGTAGACCTAGACAGTACAGGTGAGTACAGGTAGGCCTAAACAGAGCAGGTGAGTACAGGTAGACCTAAACAGAGCAGGTGAGTACAGGTAGGCCTAAACAGAGCAGGTGAGTACAGGTAGACCTAGACAGTACAGGTGAGTACAGGTAGACCTAGACAGAACAGGTGAGTACAGGTATACCTACACAGAGCAGGTGAGTACAGGTAGACCTAGACAGTACAGGTGAGAACAGGTAGACCTAGACAGAGCAGGTGAGTACTGGTAGACCTAGACAGAGCAGGTGAGTACAGGTAGACCTAGACAGAGCAGGTGAGTACAGGTAGACCTAGACAGTACAGGTGAGTACAGGTAGACCTAGACAGAGCAGGTGAGTACAGCTGGGCCTAGACAGAGCAGGTGAGTACAGGTATACCTACACAGAGCAGGTGAGTACAGGTAGACCTAGACAGAGCAGGTGAGTACAGGTAGACCTAGACAGTACAGGTGAGTACAGGTAGGCCTAAACAGAGCAGGTGAGCACAGGTAGAGAAACAGAGCAGGTGAGTACAGGTAGACCTAAACAGAGCAGGTGAGTACAGGTAGACCTAGACAGAGCAGGTGAGTACAGGTAGGCAAAAACAGAGCAGGTGAGTACAGGTAGACCTAGACAGAGCAGGTGAGTACAGGTAGGCCTAAACAGAGCAGGTGAGTACAGGTAGACCTAGACAGAGCAGGTGAGTACAGGTAGGCCTAAACAGAGCAGGTGAGTACAGGTAGACCTAGACAGAGCAGGTGAGTACAGGTAGGCCTAAACAGAGCAGGTGAGTACAGGTAGACCTAAACAGAGCAGGTGAGTACAGGTAGACCTAGACAGAGCAGGTGAGTACAGGTAGGCCTAAACAGAGCAGGTGAGTACAGGTAGACCTAGACAGAGCAGGTGAGTACAGGTAGACCTAGACAGAGCAGGTGAGTACAGGTAGACCTAGACAGAGCAGGTGAGTACAGGTAGACCTAGACAGAGCAGGTGAGTACAGGTAGACCTAGACAGAGCAGGTGAGTACAGGTAGACCTAGACAGAGCAGGTGAGTACAGGTAGGCCTAAACAGAGCAGGTGAGTACAGGTAGGCCTAAACAGAGCAGGTGAGCACAGGTAGGCCTAAACAGAGCAGGTGAGTACAGGTAGACCTAAACAGAGCAGGTGAGTACAGGTAGACCTAGACAGAGCAGGTGAGTACAGGTAGGCAAAAACAGAGCAGGTGAGTATAGGTAGACCTAGACAGAGCAGGTGAGTACAGGTAGACCTAGACAGAGCAGGTGAGCACAGGTAGGCCTAAACAGAGCAGGTGAGTACAGGTAGACCTAAACAGAGCAGGTGAGTACAGGTAGGCCTAAACAGAGCAGGTGAGTACAGGTAGACCTAGACAGAGCAGGTGAGTACAGGTAGGCCTAAACAGAGCAGGTGAGTACAGGTAGACCTAAACAGAGCAGGTGAGTACAGGTAGGCCTAGACAGAACAGGTGAGTACAGGTATACCTACACAGAGCAGGTGAGTACAGGTAGACCTAGACAGAGCAGGTGAGTACAAGTATACCTACACAGAGCAGGTGAGTACAGGTAGACCTAGACAGAGCAGGTGAGTACAGGTAGGCCTAAACAGAGCAGGTGAGTACAGGTAGACCTAGACAGAGCAGGTGAGTACAGGTAGACCTAGACAGAGCAGGTGAGTACAGGTAGACCTAGACAGTACAGGTGAGTACAGGTAGACCTAGACAGAGCAGGTGAGTACAGCTGGGCCTAGACAGAGAAGGTGAGTACAGGTATTTCCTACACAGAGCAGGTGAGTACAGGTAGACCTAGACAGAGCAGGTGAGTACAGGTAGACCTAGACAGGTAACTTGGGCCAAGTACAGGTAGACCTAGACAGAGCAGGTGAGTACAGGTAGACCTAGACAGAGCAGGTGAGTACAGGTAGACCTAGACAGAACAGGTGGTGGTAGACCTAGACAGAGCAGGTGAGTACAGGTAGACCTAGACAGAGTAGGTGAGTACAGGTAGACCTAGACAGAACAGGTGAGTACAGGTATACCTACACAGAGCAGGTGAGTACAGGTAGACCTAGATACAGTACAGGTGAGAACAGGTAGACCTAGACAGAGCAGGTGAGTACTGGTAGACCTAGACAGAGCAGGTGAGTACAGGTAGGAAGACCCATTTGACCTAGACAGTACAGGTGAGTACAGGTAGGCCTAAACAGAGCAGGTGAGCACAGGTAGGCCTAAACAGAGCAGGTGAGTACAGGTAGACCTAAACAGAGCAGGTGAGTACAGGTAGACCTAGACAGAGCAGGTGAGTACAGGTAGGCAAAAACAGAGCAGGTGAGTACAGGTAGACCTAGACAGAGCAGGTGAGTACAGGTAGGCCTAAACAGAGCAGGTGAGTACAGGTAGACCTAGACAGAGCAGGTGAGTACAGGTAGGCCTAAACAGAGCAGGTGAGTACAGGTAGACCTAGACAGAGCAGGTGAGCACAGGTAGGCCTAAACAGAGCAGGTGAGTACAGGTAGACCTAAACAGAGCAGGTGAGTACAGGTAGGCCTAAACAGAGCAGGTGAGTACAGGTAGACCTAAACAGAGCAGGTGAGTACAGGTAGGCCTAAACAGAGCAGGTGAGTACAGGTAGACCTAGACAGAACAGGTGAGTACAGGTATACCTACACAGAGCAGGTGAGTACAGGTAGACCTAGACAGAGCAGGTGAGTACAGGTATACCTACACAGAGCAGGTGAGTACAGGTAGACCTAGACAGAGCAGGTGAGTACAGGTAGACCTAGACAGTACAGGTGAGTACAGGTAGGCCTAAACAGAGCAGGTGAGTACAGGTAGACCTAAACAGAGCAGGTGAGTACAGGTAGGCCTAAACAGAGCAGGTGAGTACAGGTAGACCTAGACAGTACAGGTGAGTACAGGCTGACCTAGAAAGAACAGGTGAGTACAGGTATACCTACACAGAGCAGGTGAGTACAGGTAGACCTAGACAGTACAGGTGAGAACAGGTAGACCTAGACAGAGCAGGTGAGTACTGGTAGACCTAGACAGAGCAGGTGAGTACAGGTAGACCTAGACAGAGCAGGTGAGTACAGGTAGACCTAGACAGTACAGGTGAGTACAGGTAGACCTAGACAGAGCAGGTGAGTACAGCTGGGCCTAGACAGAGCAGGTGAGTACAGGTATACCTACACAGAGCAGGTGAGTACAGGTAGACCTAGACAGAGCAGGTGAGTACAGGTAGACCTAGACAGTACAGGTGAGTACAGGTAGGCCTAAACAGAGCAGGTGAGCACAGGTAGGCCTAAACAGAGCAGGTGAGTACAGGTAGACCTAAACAGAGCAGGTGAGTACAGGTAGACCTAGACAGAGCAGGTGAGTACAGGTAGGCAAAAACAGAGCAGGTGAGTACAGGTAGACCTAGACAGAGCAGGTGAGTACAGGTAGGCCTAAACAGAGCAGGTGAGTACAGGTAGACCTAGACAGAGCAGGTGAGTACAGGTAGGCCTAAACAGAGCAGGTGAGTACAGGTAGACCTAAACAGAGCAGGTGAGTACAGGTAGACCTAAACAGAGCAGGTGAGTACAGGTAGGCCTAAACAGAGCAGGTGAGTACAGGTAGACCTAGACAGTACAGGTGAGTACAGGTAGACCTAGACAGAACAGGTGAGTACAGGTATACCTACACAGAGCAGGTGAGTACAGGTAGACCTAGACAGGGCAGGTGAGTACAGGTATACCTACACAGAGCAGGTGAGTACAGGTAGACCTAGACAGAGCAGGTGAGTACAGGTAGGCCTAAACAGAGCAGGTGAGTACAGGTAGACCTAAACAGAGCAGGTGAGTACAGGTAGGCCTAAACAGAGCAGGTGAGTACAGGTAGACCTAGACAGTACAGGTGAGTACAGGTAGACTTAGACAGAACAGGTGAGTACAGATATACCTACACAGAGCAGGTGAGTACAGGTAGACCTAGACAGTACAGGTGAGAACAGGTAGACCTAGACAGAGCAGGTGAGTACTGGTAGACCTAGACAGAGCAGGTGAGTACAGGTAGACCTAGACAGAGCAGGTGAGTACAGGTAGACCTAGACAGTACAGGTGAGTACAGGTAGACCTAGACAGAGCAGGTGAGTACAGCTGGGCCTAGACAGAGCAGGTGAGTACAGGTATACCTACACAGAGCAGGTGAGTACAGGTAGACCTAGACAGAGCAGGTGAGTACAGGTAGACCTAGACAGTACAGGTGAGTACAGGTAGACCTAGACAGAGCAGGTGAGTACAGGTAGACCTAGACAGAGCAGGTGAGTACAGGTAGACCTAGACAGAACAGGTGAGTACAGGTAGACCTAGACAGAGCAGGTGAGTACAGGTAGACCTAGACAGTACAGGTGAGAACAGGTAGACCTAGACAGAGCAGGTGAGTACTGGTAGACCTAGACAGAGCAGGTGAGTACAGGTAGACCTAGACAGTACAGGTGAGTACAGGTAGACCTAGACAGAGCAGGTGAGTACAGGTAGACCTAGACAGTACAGGTGAGTACAGGTAGACCTAGACAGAGCAGGTGAGTACAGGTAGACCTAGACAGAGCAGGTGAGTACAGGTAGACCTAGACAGAGCAGGTGAGTACCGGTAGGCCTAGACAGAGCAGGTGGGAGGGAGGGAGGGAGGGAGGGAGGGAGGGAGGGAGGGAGGGAGGGAGGGAGGGAGGGAGGGAGGGAGGGAGGGAGGGAGGGAGGGAGCCTTGAGACAGTCAGCAAAACAATAGCTGACATACATGAATGAATGAGCAGTGTGAAGGAGAATTAAATGAGCTGACAACATCACACTGAAGAACATTGACAGACAGAATTAAGAACAAATTAGCTAATTTTGTTACGACAGTGACATCAGAAACCATCCCAGGGATGGAGAGAACAGAGGAAAAGAGGAGTAATGAAGGAGAGAGAAAGACAGATGGAGTGTCTGAATGTAGGCGAAAGAAACAGCAGAGGAGAGAGACAGAAAGAGAGAGACAGAAAGAGAGACCCGATAGAGCGAGAGAGAGAGACAGAAAGAGAGAGACCCGAGAGAGACAGAAAGAGGGAGAGGGAGAGAGACAGAAAGAGAGAGACAGAAAGAGAGACCCGAGAGAGCGAGAGAGAGAGAGACAGAAAGAGAGAGACCCGAGAGAGAGACAGAAAGAGAGAGACAGAGGGAGAGAGACAGAAAGAGAGAGACAGAAAGAGAGAGACAGAAAGAGAGACCCGAGAGAGCGAGAGAGAGAGAGACAGAAAGAGAGAGACCCGAGAGAGAGACAGAAAGAGAGAGACAGAGGGAGAGAGACAGAAAGAGAGAGACAGAAAGAGAGAGACCCGAGAGAGCAAGAGAGAGAGGGAGAGAGACAGAAAGAGAGAGGGAGAGAGAAAGAGGGAGGGAGAGAGAAAGAGGGAGGGAGAGAGAAAGAGGGAAGGGGAGAGTGGGAGAGAGATGTAGTATATACAGACTCAGTGAGCATAGCCTTGCTATTGAGAAAGGTCGCCAAAGGCAGACATGGCTCTCAAGAGAAGACAGGCTATGTGCTCACTGCCCTCAAAATGAAGTGGAAACTGAGCTGCACTTCCTAAACTGCTGCCAAATGTTTAACCATATTAGAGGCACATATTTCCCTCAGATCACAAAGAATTTGAAAACAAACCCAATTTTAATAAACTCCCATATCTACTGGGTGAAATACCACAGTGTGCCATCACAGCAGCAAGATGTGTGACCTGTTGCCGCAAGAAAAGGGAAACCAGTGAAGAACAAACACCATTTTAAATACAACCCATATTTATGTTTATTTATTTTCCCTTTTGTACTTTTACTATTTGCATATCGTTACAACACCGTATATATACATAATATGACATTTTAAATGTCTTTATTCATTTGGAACTTCTGTTAGTGTAATGTTTACTGTTCATTTGTATTGTTTATTTCACTTTTGTTTCTTATCTAGTTCACTTGCTTTGGCAATGTAAACACACAGTTGAAGTTGGATGTTTACATACACCTTAGCCAAATACCTTTAAACCAAGTTTTTCACAATTCCTGACATTTAATCCCAGTAAATATTCCCTGTTTTAGGTCAGTTAGGATCACCACTTCATTTTAAGAATGTGAAATGTCAGAATAATAGTAGAGAGAATTATTTATTTCAGCTTTTATTTCTTTCATCACATTCCCAGTGGGTCAGAAGTTTACACACACTCAATTAGTATTTGGTAGCATAGTTTTTAAATTGTTTAACTTGGGCCAAACGTTTCAGGTAGCCTTTCACAAGCTTCCCACAATAAATTGGGTTTGGCCCATTCTGCCTGACAGAGCTGGTGGAACTGAGTCAGGTTTGTAGGCCTCCTTGCTCGCACACGCTTTTTCAGTTCTGCCCACACATTTGCTATAGGATTGATGTCTGGGTTTTGTGTTGGCCACTCCAATACCTTGACTTTGTTGTCCTTAAGCCATTTTGCCACAACTTTGGAAGTCTGCTTGGGGTCATTGTCCATTTGGAAGACCCATTTGAGATCAAGCTTTAACTTACTGACTGATGTCTTCAGATGTTGCTTCAATATATCCACATCATTTTCATTCCTCATGATGGCATCATTCCTCATGATGGCATCATTCCTCATGATGCCATCAGTCCCTCCTGCAGCAAAGCTGCCCCACAACATGATGCTGCGAACCCCGTGCTTCACGGTTGAGATGGTATTCTTTGGCTTGCAGGCCTCCCCCTTTTCCTCCAAACATAACGATGGTCTTTATGGCCATTATCGCCATTTTTGTTTCATCAGACCAGAGGACATTTCTCAAAAAATTACGATCTTTGTCCCCATGTGCAGGTGCAAACTGTAGTCTGGCTTTTTTTGTGGCAGTTTTGGAGCAGTTACTTCTTCCTTGCTGAGTGGCCTTTCAGGTTATATCGATATAGGACTCGTTTTACTGTGGATATAGATACTTTTGCACCTGTTTCCTCCAGCATCTTCATAAGGTCCTTTGCTGTTGTTCTGGGGTTGATTTGCACTTTTCACGCCAAAGTACGTTCATCTCTAGGAAACAGAACGTGTCTCCTTCCTGAGTGGTATGATGGCTGCGTGGTCCCATGGTGTTTATACTTGCGTATTATTGTTTGTACGGATGAACATGGTAACTTCAGGCATTTGGAAATTGCTCCCAGGGATGAACCAGACTTGTGGAGGTCTACCATTTTTTTCTTGGCTGATTTATTTTTGATGTAAAGAAGCACTGAGTTTGAAGGTAGGCCTTGAAATACATCCACAGGTACACCTCGAAATTGACTCAAATAATGTCAATCAGATGCTTCTAAAGCCGTGACATCATTTTATGGAATTTTTATGGAATTTTCCAAGCTGTTTAAAGGCACAGTCAACTTAGTGTATGTAAACTTCTGACCCACTGGAATTGTGATACAGTGAATTATAAGTGAAATAATCTGACTGTAAACAATTGTTGGAAAAATGACTTGTGTCATGCAAAGTAGATGTCATAACCAAGTGGCCAAAACTATAGTTTGTTAACAAGAAATGTGTGGTGTGGTTGAAAAACGGGTTTGAATAACTCCAACCTAAGTGTATGTAAACTTCCAACTTCAACTGTATATTTCCGATGCCAATAAAGCCAATACATTTAATTTAAACTTAATTCAGAGCGAGAGAGAGAAAGCGAGAGAGCTGCCTCCGTTGTCACGGCATTATGTTATGAGAAGAACCTCTCGGGTCATTGGGAAATTAATGCCTGAGAATGAATCTATCATGGCTGATTATGGATGTGAGAACAAATAAGCTTAAGAAAATGACAAAGGGGTCTGGCATGTATGGTTCATCTATAGGACGAGGCTTGAGGACAGAGGGTCATGAGAAGAGGAGAGATGATCTGGCCTCTGCCTGCACGAGGCTTGGGAAGAGGAGAGAGGGTCTGTAGAGTCTGAGAGACGAGACTTGAGAAGAGAGGGTCTTGAGGAGAGAGTCAGGCCTCGGCCTGCTTGAGGTTTGAGAAGAGAGGGTCTTGAGAAGAGGAGAGTCCGGCAAAATGGCCTGTCTTGGTCCCAGGCTTGAGAAGAGAGGGTCTTGAGAAGAGGAGAGTCCGGCCTGACCTGTATAGTCTGTGTCAATCTCTTGAGACAACGACACTTTGAGGGAGCTGGCTATGACCCACGTCAATACCAGCATTTGGTTCTGGCCTGCAGAAATGTGTATTGTCTGTACTGTCTATGGTCCCAGTGTTAATACCAGCAGTATGGACGGAGGGTGACTCTCTATGATCCCAGTGTCAATACCAGCAGTATGGAGGGAGGGTGACTGTCTATGGTCCCAGTGTTAATACCAGCAGTATGGAGGGAGGGTGACTGTCTATGGTCCCAGTGTTAATACCAGCAGTATGGACGGAGGGTGACTCTCTATGATCCCAGTGTCAATACCAGCAGTATGGCGGGAGGGTGACTGTCTATGGTCCCAGTGTTAATACCAGCAGTATGGAGGGTGACTATGGTCCCAGTGTTAATACCAGCAGTATGGAGGGTGGGTGACTATGGTCCCAGTGTCAATACCAGCAGTATGGAGGGAGGGTGACTCTCTATGGTCCCAGTGTCAATACCAGCAGTATGGAGGGGGACTCTCTATGGTCCCAATGTCAATACCAGCAGTATGGAGGGTGGGTGACTCTCTATGGTCCCAGTGTCAATACCAGCAGTATGGAGGGGGACTCTCTATGGTCCCAATGTCAATACCAGCAGTATGGAGGGTGGGTGACTCTCTATGGTCCCAGTGTCAATACCAGCAGTATGGAGGGGGACTCTCTATGGTCCCAATGTCAATACCAGCAGTATGGAGGGTGGGTGACTCTCTATGGTCCCAGTGTCAATACCAGCAGTATGGAGGGAGGGTGACTATGGTCCCAGTGTCAATACCAGCAGTATGGAGGGAGGGTGTCTCTCTATGGTCCCAGTGTCAATACCAGCAGTATGCAGGGTGAAAGGAAAGGATCAATAGACTACCATTGTGTCATGATGACCAGTCCAGAAAAGGACATTGTTTTATGGGAAGTTTACACCTGGTTCTTTCTCACTGGCTTCTCTTGGATCTCTTTCTGCCAGTTATCTTCTTGGCTGACATTCATGAGATACAAAACACAACTTCCTAATCCCAACTCCTCAAACACCACAGGATATCCATTTGGTCAAAATCAAAATGTAGTATTTTTTTTAAAAGCAAAACAAGTGCAACACACATACAGTACAATTCATTTAACCGAACAGTGACGTGATTGAGAGTGTGTGTGTGTGTGTGTGGTAGAACTACGTTCACACTACAAAGCGGAGGTAGGCCAAGCGACACTGAGCTTTCTTGGTTAACCATCCCCCGGGACTGGGCCAAGATCAGCTGCAGTTGGTGTGTTTGGATGGGGACTTGGCTGCAGCCTGCAGGGTCCTGCGGGCCATCTCCAACGCCCCTTCCTTGGTCTTGTTCCCACCGATGAAACCTCCGGCGTGGACAAAGACACAGTCGGGGATCCCACTGAGCTCTGACAGGGCATCGTCACGTACCCCGCGCCACTCCTCCAACAGAGACCCTGAACAGAGACAACCTGTCAACAGGCAGGTTGGACAGAGGGACCGTGTCAATACAGGCAGGTTGGACACAGAGGGACATTGTCAATACAGGCAGGTTGGACACAGAGGGACCGTGTCAGTACAGGCAGGTTGGACACAGAGGGACATTGTCAATACAGGCAGGTTGGACACAGAGGGACCGTGTCAATACAGGCAGGTTGGACACAGAGGGACCGTGTCAATACAGGCAGGTTGGACACAGAGGGACCGTGTCAATACAGGCAGGTTGGACACAGAGGGACCGTGTCAATACAGGCAGGTTGGACACAGAGGGACAATACAGGCAGGTTGGACACAGAGGGACCGTGTCAGTACAGGCAGGTTGGACACAGAGGGACATTGTCAATACAGGCAGGTTGGACACAGAGGGACCGTGTCAGTACAGGCAGGTTGGACACAGAGGGACCGTGTCAGTACAGGCAGGTTGGACACAGAGGGACCTTGTCAATACAGGCAGGTTGGACACAGAGAGACCGTGTCAGTACAGGCAGGTTGGACACAGAGGGACCGTGTCAGTACAGGCAGGTTGGACACAGAGGGACCGTGTCAGTACAGGCAGGTTGGACACAGAGGGACCGTGTCAGTACAGGCAGGTTGGACACAGAGGGACCGTGTCAGTACAGGCAGGTTGGACACAGAGGACCGTGTCAGTACAGGCAGGTTGGACACAGAGGGACCGTGTCAGTACAGGCAGGTTGGACACAGAGGGACCGTGTCAGTACAGGCAGGTTGGACACAGAGGGACCGTGTCAGTACAGGCAGGTTGGACACAGAGGGACCGTGTCAATACAGGCAGGTTGGACACAGAGGGACCGTGTCAGTACAGGCAGGTTGGACACAGAGGGACCGTGTCAGTACAGGCAGGTTGGACACAGAGGGACCGTGTCAGTACAGGCAGGTTGGACACAGAGGGACCGTGTCAGTACAGGCAGGTTGGACACAGAGGGACCGTGTCAGTACAGGCAGGTTGGACACAGAGGGACCGTGTCAGTACAGGCAGGTTGGACACAGAGGGACCGTGTCAGTACAGGCAGGTTGGACACAGAGGGACCGTGTCAGTACAGGCAGGTTGGACACAGAGGGATATGCTTGAGCACACAGAGTACCTGAACACAGTCCAAGTCACACCCTAACGGCTAAGGCTGAATCCTGAACAACACTGCTTTTCAAGACTACGTGGCCCTCCAGGCTCGGGGCAGGAAGGGGACACAGAGGAGAGCAGAGGTAGCATGGAGTCAGAGTGGGTTGTACAGTGTTAACGTTGCCAATAACTGCAGGAGTTGGCAAGACAGCACAAAACAGATCTGGGACCAGGCTAAGACAGAGGGATACTGTGAGGACACTGAGGTCAGGCAGGATGGACACACAGAGAGCGACTGCCCAGGAAAGGGAAACGGCACATTTACACAACACAGTAACACAGTAACACAGTAACACAGTACTGTCAAGTGAACTCCAGGCCCTGTTATAGGCTGTGGCTCTGTTGTTGTTGGCGAGGGTAGGCCCTGTTATAGGCTGTGGCTGGCGAGGGTCAGGCCCTGTTATAGGCTGTGGCTGGCGCAGGGTCAGGCCCTGTTATAGGCTGTGGCTGGCGCAGGGTCAGACCCTGTTATAGGCTGTGGCTGGCGAGGGTCAGGCCCTGTTATAGGCTGTGGCTGGCGAGGGACAGGCCCTGTTATAGGCTGTGGCTGGCGAGGACCAGGCCCTGTTATAGGCTGTGGCTGGCTGGCGAGGACCAGGCCCTATAAACTATAGGCTGTTCTGGCGCAGGGCCAGGCCCTGTTATAGGCTGTGGGCGAGGGCTGGCGAGGCCAGGGGCTGTGGCTGGCAGGGCCAGGCCCTAATCTATAGCTGTAACTGTACCTGGCCCTGTTCTAGGCTCTATAAACTAACACCTAATCTCCATTCTGTAACAATACACAGCTCAACACCTAATCTCCATTCTGTAACAGTACACAGCTCTAACATCTAATCTCCATTCTGTAACAGTACACAGCTCTAACTAACATCTAATCTCTATTCTGTAACAATACACAGCTCTAACATCTAATCTCTATTCTGTAACAGTACACAGCTCTATCATCTAATCTCCATTCTGTAACAGTACACAGCTCTAACACCTAATCTCCATTCTGTAACAGTACACAGCTCTATGAACTAACATCTAATCTCCATTCTGTAACAGTACACAGCTCTATGAACTAACATCTAATCTCCATTCTGTAACAGTACACAGCTCTAACATCTAATCTCCATTCTGTAACAGTACACAGCTCTAACATCTAATCCAATTTCTGTAACAGTACACAGCTCTAACATCTAATCTCCATTCTGTAACAGTACACAGCTCTAACATCTAATCTCCATTCTGTAACAGTACACAGCTCTATAAACTAACACCTAATCTCCATTCTGTAACAGTACACAGCTCTAACATCTAATCTCCATTCTGTAACAGTACACAGCTCTAAACTAACATCTAATCTCCATCTAATCTCCATTCTGTAACAGTACACAGCTCTAACATCTAATCTCCATTCTGTAACAGTACACAGCTCTAACATCTAATCTCCATTCTGTAACAGTACACAGCTCTAACATCTAATCTCCATTCTGTAACAGTCAACATCTAATCTCCATTCTGTAACAGTACACAGCTCTAACATCTAATCTCCATTCTGTAACAGTACACAGCTCTAACATCTAATCTCCATTCTGTAACAGTACACAGCTCTAAACATCTAATCTCCATTCTGTAACAGTACACAGTAACAGTACTCTATGAACTAACATCTAATCTCCATTCTGTAACAGTACACAGCTCTAACATCTAATCTCCATTCTGTAACAGTACACAGCTCTATAAACTAACATCTAATCTCCATTCTGTAACAGTACACAGCTCTATGAACTAACATCTAATTCCATTCTGTAACAGTAGTCTAATCTAATCCATTCTGTAACAGTACACAGCTCTAACATCTAATCTCCATTCTGTAACAACACAGCTGTAACACATTCTGTAACAGTAGCTCTATGAACTAACACCTAATCTCCATTCTGTAACAGTACACAGCTCTAACATCTAATGTAACAGTATCTGTAGAACAGTGGATTAAAAATAATCAAATCTTAACTGACCTGCCTAAAATTAGGAGTTGGTTATTTGAATCGGCTGTCTAGTGCTATGGCAAAATGTGCACCTAGGGTAGGCCCCGGGACTGTGTGTGTGTATGTGTGTATGTATGTATGTATGTGTGTATGTGTATGTGTATATGTGTGTGTATGTGTGTATACATACACACATGTGTGTATGTATGTATGTATATATACATACACACACACACACATACTTAGGGGGAACTGTCGGGCCAGTGTCGTGCATTACCTTCAGTAGCAGTAGTTCACATTATTAAAAAAAGATATAGCCGAGGATATTCTCTGGAAACCTCTTGAGGATCTGTTGAGGTGTGAAAAGGGACTAATAAGGTGGAAGAGGCCAGATGGAAATTGGGTGGAGGGGAATGTGACACTGTGCTCTCTCAGTCAATATCCAATCTCACAAGAGGGAGGAAAGACGGGCTTGACAAGCAGGAACAAGTCAAGTGTGAATGGAAGATGGAGGTCGCTAAGGATGAAGAAGGATTTGAATTCATTCTGGAAAAATGGTAACTAGGACACCTGCTTGATTTCATGAATTTTGACACCATTTTAATTCTGATTAATAATAATAATTCACAAAGATAATCTAGTAGGCTTTGAGCAGCGAATCCTTATAACCACGGAATAACTGGACAGTATTCTCAGAACAGACACAGCAGAGGAAAAGTAGACGGGAACAATAACAAGTAGAAAGAGGGGCAATTGGCAACCAAACGTTTCTGAATGACTGAATGAGCGAGACTTGATTCTGAAGACCCAACAACAAATCAGCTGCACAACATTAGTCTGCCAAATGGAACAAGCAGCAGATCCCCTGGATACAGAATACCACCTGTTATTTGCTCATTTCTAAAATCAACCATCATACATTTGTCCCGATTGACACCCTATTCCGTGCACTACTTTTGACCAGGAAAGTGGGATACCTAGTCAGTTGTACAACTGAATGCCTTCAACTGAAATGTGTCTAACGCATCAGAGATGTGTCTCCGAATCAGAGAGGTGCGAGGTGTGAATGGCTTAAAAAGCGACATCCACGTCTTCTGCGACCGGGGAAACAGTGGGTTTAACGGCTCTTTTTTACCTTGTCAGCTCATGGACTCGATCCAGCAACCTTTCTAGTTACTAGTCCAACGCTCTAACCACTAGGCTCCCCATTGGGCTCTGGTGAAAGGGAGTGCCCTGTAGAGAGAATAAGGTTGGGAAGAAAGCTCTTATTTCTAGCAACCATCATGCACTTCTTCATCTTATTCGGTGCCTTCTGTTGCAATTTTAGACAAGTGGCGTTTAAACATGACAGACGAGGTGTTGTATTGAAATATGTCACTGGTTGAGTTCGTGAGTCAACGACACCCTCCGTCTGCACTAGATAGGCCGTGGACTGTTACTAACAGCCTGCATTTACATAACGCTTTTCCACCTACAGTAGATGCTCAAAGCGCTTTACATAGTAGGGGGAGAAACTCACCGCATCTACCCTCAATGTGTAGCACCCACCTGGGTGATGCCATGGCAGCCATTTTGTGCCAGAACACTTACCACACAGCAGCTATCAGGTGGAGAGGTGAGGAGTGATATACACCAATTGGGAATTGGGAATCGGGGGAGGGGGGTACTTAGGTGGCCATGATGGAATTTAGCCAGAACACTGAGGTTACCACCCCTACTCTTATGGTAGGTTCCATGGGAATTATTTATGACCACAGAAAGTCAGGATATCGGTTTAACGTGTCATCTGAAAGACAGCACCCGAGGCAGGGCAATGTCCCTATCACTGTCCCTTTACACACACTGTGATTTTGACAACGATAAAGTGGTGAAAGAGAACCAGTGAGATATCAAAAAAACAAAACCCAGTCCTCTCTGGACAACTACATTTACATTTAAGTCATTTAGCAGACGCTCTTATCCAGAGCGACTTACAAATTGGTGAATTCACCTTCTGACATCCAGTGGAACAGCCACTTTACAATAGTGCATCTAAATCATTTAAGGGGGGGGGTGAGAAGGATTACTTATCCTATCCTAGGTAACAATACTGTTGTTTTAATAGTATCCCTACAGAAAGACCACAGATGAATAATGTTTTATTGTATAGATAAAATGTCAAATAACCAAATCAAATTGTATGACATTATAGGACGTAGCAAAGAAATGACTTGCAATTCATAAATTGCACTTCAGAATGTGAACTAAAAATACTGAAAATAAATTACTTGATTGCTGATTAAAACAAAAATGTACCCCAATCCTGCAAAATGTCTACTTTATCTTCCCTCTCTCTCTCCAACATGCACGGGAACGGAAGAACCAGCTCTGCTCACATTTCCTGGTGTGATGAGCAGTGATAAAAATAGTCTACTCTACGCAGGTGGTGTTTACGTACCAGAGACACAGGTGATAACAACACTCTTCCTGTTATCCTGCAGGAGCGGATCCGGCAGCGAGCTACTTGCTGGGAGAATCATGCTTCCCTCAAGCGTTGCCATCTGGATCCACAGGCTGCGTTTCAATCCACCAACATGTTCCCGTCACTCGACCCTCATTCTCCTCCCTCAGACACAGCCATCTGGGGAGGCATGGTGTCAGCGGGCCAGGGTTCATGCTCTTATTCCAAATCTTTCAGCATTTACTCTAGCCTGTCGAAAGTGTCATATGGGTGGGGGTTGCAGTTTTGCGATTTTACCTTTGGTTCCATTTCGCCAGGCAACAACGCAGCCAAGCCCAGCTAAAAATATGTATCAATGATTTGAAATAGTATTTAAATACAGGTCTGGTTCTTAGGCATTGTCAGCACCTACACTACGCATAACATTGAACTAAATGGAAAGCTTAGCAGCATCTCATACAATCTCCTATTCTTCCCACTGTCAGGTGCCAGGTCATCCTAGTGGAAAACCAATTCTAATGAGATTCCTCACTGGAGTGGAGAGAGAGGGAGGAGATGGGTGAGAGAAAGAGAGACAGAACGGAGACCATGCAGCTGACTTCTGAAGCCTAGAGCTGTGCCTTATGTTCCTCAACCCTCTGGTCATTCAATCCCCTCTCACCTTTTACAAGGCACTAAATGGGCTTTAAACTAACAGGGTTTATTTACGTACAGAAAACTGCACAGGAACGGGATGAAGAGCAGCTACTGAGGAGAAGTGATGTCCTCTCACTACAAATGTACTTTAAACCTACAGTATGACACAGGACCCGAAACACCCAGCACCTGAAACACCCAGGACCTGAAACACCCAGGACCTGAAACACCCAGCACCTGAAACACCCAGGACCTGAAACACCCAGCACCTGAAACACCCAGCACCTGAAACACCCAGCACCTGAAACACCCAGGACCTGAAACACCCAGGACCTGAAACACCCAGGACCTGAAACACCCAGGACCTGAAACACCCAGGACCTGAAACACCCAGGACCTAAAACATCCAGGAAGTGAAACATTCAGGACTTGAAACAAAAACGTTGTCCTATTAAATACTTCAGGTGCATTACACACCCCACGATGAACGGTCACCCCCCCCACGATGAACGGTCACCCCACCCCACGATGAACGGTCACCCCCCCCACGATGAACGGTCACCCCACCCCACGATGAACGGTCACCCCCCATGATGAACAGTCACCCCCCCGCGTCACCCCCTCCCCCACGATGAACGGTCACCCCCCGCGATGAGCGGTCACCCCCGATGAACGGTCCCCCCCGCGATGAACGGTCACCCCCCGCGATGAAGGGTCACCCCCACCCGCGATGAACGGTCACCCCCACCGCGGTGAACGGCGATGAACGGTCACCCCCCCCCCCCCCCCCCCACGATGAACGGTCATCCCCCCCCCCCAGTGAAATCACCCCCTATGACCACCCCTGCAAGAACGGTCACCGCCCCCACGATGAACGGTCACCGCCCCACGATAACCACCCCCACGATGAACGGTCACCACCCCCGCGATGAACATTCATCCCCCCACGATGACTTCTACATAATTGAATCCATCATCCCCCTACCATTACACCCCCCATGAATTCACAACATACCAGTGAAATAACTAACTATGACCCGACAGCAAGAAGTAGAGATCAAATAAGAGGTGAGAACTTCTACATAATTGAATCCATTATCATTATCCTTTTGACTTCTACATAATTGAATCCATTATCATTTTTACTTCTACATAATTGAATCCATTACCATTCTCCTTTTGACTTCTACATAATTGAATCCATTACCATTATCATTTTGACTTCTACATAATTGAATCCATTATCATTATCATTTTGACTTCTACATAATTGAATCCATTACCATTATCATTTTGACTTCTACATAATTGAATCCATTACCATTATGACTTCTACATAATTGAATCCATTACCCATTATCCTTTTGACCTGCGGGAGAAGCAATACACTTCAGAATGGCATTGTAAATGACTTACTAAAATAATCCCCTGAAAATAATTACTTATCCACAAATAACTGATTGGAAACTGTAAGTGTGATTTCTGCTAGAGGGGAGAACAACACAGATGTGTGCACAGTTTATAAATGTACACGTTGTGTGTGTGTGTGTGTGTGTGTGTGTGTGTGTGTGTGTGTGTGTATTCCAAATACACCTTTCAAACCAGAACTATGATAATTAACTAAAGCAGACAGCATAAAATAAATAAACATTCAGCACTCTGTATTAGAATATATTTGCATATCAAAACAAAGGTTGATATTTTCCTCATGGGTTATCAACAACATGAGATGATATTTGTTCCATCGCTTTGTTTTACCAATGACCCCAGCCAATCAGCAGAGGGCTCTTTAACCTGGTGACACCCAGTCAATCAGCAGGGGAGAGAGAGTGTCTGTCTGTATTTTCTGTCTGTGTGAATCACAAATGTGATGGTCTGACATTAAATGACACCTAGGAGAGTATACCAGTCCGCCCATTATAACACCATTCTTGAATAGGGACCCCCCCATCTATTCATTGTATTTAAATGGCAGCAGATGCCTTCAGGAGCGAACGAGAGAAGAAAGTGTCTGCAAAAAATAACTACCATTGGAAATTCCATGAACGTCAGAACCCTAGCTACAAGCTACAACACTCAGGAAGCTGTTCCTCCCCCTAGCTACAAGCTACAACACTCAGGAAGCTGTTCCTCCCCCTAGCTACAAGCTACAACCCAGGAAGCTGTTCCTCCCCCTAGCTACAAGCTACAACACTCAGGAAGCTGTTCCTCCCCCTAGCTACAAGCTACAACACTCAGGAAGCTGTTCCTCCCCCTAGCTACAAGCTACAACACTCAGGAAGCTGTTCCTCCCCCTAGCTACAAGCTACAACACTCAGGAAACTGTTCCCCCTAGCTACAAGCTACAACACTCAGGAAGCTGTTCCTCCCCTACTACAAGCTACAACACTCAGGAAGCTGTTCCTCCCCCTAGCTACAACACTCAGGAAGCTGTTCCGCCCCCTAGCTACAAGCCACAACACTCAGGAAGCTGTTCCTCCCCCTAGCTACAAACCGACAACTCAAGAAGCTGTTCCCCCCCCCCCCTAGCTACAAACCTACAACCCAGGAAGCTGTTCCTCCCCCTAGCTACAAGCTACAACACTCAGGAAGCTGTTCCTCCCCCTAGCTACAAGCTACAACACTCAGGAAGCTGTTCCTCCCCCAGCTACAACACTCAGGAAGCTGTTCCTCCCCCTAGCTACAAGCTACAAAACCCAGGAAGCTGTTCCTCCCCCTAGCTACAAGCTACAACACTCAGGAAGCTGTTCCTCCCCTAGCTACAACTACAACACTCAGGAAGCTGTTCCTCCCCCTAGCTACAAAGCTACAACACTCAGGAAGCTGTTCCTCCCCCTAGCTACAAACCTACAACCTCAAGAAGCTGTTCCTCCCCCTAGCTACAAGCTACAACACTCAGGAAGCTGTTCCTCCCCCAGCTACAACACTCAGGAAGCTGTTCCTCCCCCTAGCTACAAGCCAACACTCAGGAAGCTGTTCCTCCCCCTAGCTACAAGCTACAACACTCAACAAGCTACAACACTCAGGAAGCTGTTCCTCCCCCTAGCTACAAACCTACAACCCAGGAAGCTGTTCCTCCCTGTAGCTACAAACCAACAACACTCAGGAAGCTGTTCCGCCCCCTAGCTACAAGCTACAACACTCAGGAAGCTGTTCCTCCCCCTAGCTACAAACCGACAACCCAGGAGGCTGTTCCGCCCCTAGCTACAAACCAACAACTCAGGAAGCTGTTCCTCCCCCTAGCTACAAACCGACAACTCAAGAAGCTGTTCCTCCCCCTAGCTACAAACCTACCACCCAAGAAGCTGTTCCTCCCCCTAGCTACAAACCTACAACCCAAGAAGCTGTTCCTCCCCCTAGCTACAAACCTACAACCCAGGAGGCTGTTCCTACCTGTAGCTACAAACCAACAACCCAGGAGGCTGTTCCTCCCCCTAGCTAGATGTAGACATTGAGGGACCAATAGATGTAGAGTAGACTATTAAACAAAATTGAGGGACCAATAGATGTAGAGTAGACTATTAAACAACATTGAGGGACCAATAGATGTAGAGTAGACTATTAAACAACATTGAGGGACCAATAGATGTAGAGTAGACTATTAAACAACATTGAGGGACCAATAGATGTAGAGTCAACTATTCAACAACATTGAGGGACCAATAGATGTAGAGTAGACTATTAAAGGTGCAAACTATGTAGGGAGTAGGGAGCCATTTGGCTTTTATTTTTTTTAACTTTTAACTTGGCAAGTCAGTTAAGAACAAATTCTTATTTTAAATGACGGTCTAGGAACAGTGGGTTTAACTGCCTATTCAGGGGCAGAACGACAGATTTGTACCTTGTCAGCTCAAGGATTTGAACTTGCAACCTTCCGCTTTCTAGTCTAACACTCTAACCACTAGGCTACCCTGACGCCACATGTATTGGTAGATGTAGGTATGTAGTCGGACGGGAAAACACTGGACCCTCCCACTAGTTCACTTCACCTGTAATCAACTCTAAAGCACCGTCTTAGAAAAAACAAGTTTCTATCTTGAACATAAGGGTTCTTTAGACATCCACATAGGAGAACCCCTTTTGGGTTCCATGTAGAACTCTTTCCATACCATAGAGGGCTCTAAATGGAACTAAAAAGGGTTCTCCGACAGGGACAGTCTAAGTAGTGTCCTAAAGTAGTGTACACCACCTGCTATTGTAGGCGATCCGGGTAGTGTACACCACCTGCTATTGAAGGCGATCCGGTTAGTGTACACCACCTGCTATTGTAGGCGATCCGGGTAGTGTACACCACCTGCTATTGAAGGCGATCCGGTTAGTGTACACCACCTGCTATTGAAGGCGATCCGGTTAGTGTACACCACCTGCTATTGAAGGCGATCCGGTTAGTGTACACCACCTGCTATTGTAGGCGATCCGGGTAGTGTACACCACCTGCTATTGAAGGCGATCCGGTTAGTGTACACCACCTGCTATTGAAGGCGATCCGGTTAGTGTACACCACCTGCTATTGAAGGCGATCCGGTTAGTGTACACCACCTGCTATTGAAGGCGATCCGGTTAGTGTACACCACCTGCTATTGAAGGCGATCCGGTTAGTGTACACCACCTGCTATTGAAGGCGATCCGGTTAGTGTACACCACCTGCTATTGAAGGCGATCCGGTTAGTGTACACCACCTGCTATTGAAGGCGATCCGGATAGTGTACACTACCTGCTATTGAAGGCGATCCGGGTAGTGCACACTACCTGCTATTGAAGGCGATCCGGGTAGTGCACACTACCTGCTATTGAAGGCGACCCGGGTAGTGCACACTACCTGCTATTGAAGGCGACCCGGGTAGTGCACACTACCTGCTATTGAAGGCGATCCGGGTAGTGCACACTACCTGCTATTGAAGGCGATCCGGGTAGTGTACACTACCTGCTATTGAAGGCGATCCGGGTAGTGTACACTACCTGCTATTGAAGGCGATCCGGGTAGTGTACACTACCTGCTATTGAAGGCGGGTAGTCCGGGGCTAGTGTACACTACCTGCTATTGAAGGCGATCTGGGTAGTGTACACTACCTGCTATTGAAGGCGATCCGGGTAGTGTACACTACCTGCTATTGAAGGCGATCCGGGTAGTGTACACTACCTGCTATTGAAGGCGATCCGGGTAGTGTACACTACCTGCTATTGAAAGGATCGATCACTGGGTAGTGTACACTACCTGCTATTGAAGGCGATCCGGGTAGTGTACACTACCTGCTATTGAAGGCGATCCGGGTAGTGTACACTACCTGCTATTGAAGGCGATCTGGGTAGTGTACACTACCTGCTATTGAAGGCGATCTGGGTAGTGTACACTACCTGTTATTGAAGGTGTACAGACCGGCTGGGACACACTGGACTCTCCACTGTCCGTTCTGGTCAGGGTAGAGGACAAACTTAATGGGGGTGTCCACGCTCAGCTCCTTCTCCAGGGAAAACAGGTGCTCCTTCCAGGGACAACCACCCTGAGAAAACACCACTACCTCGCCACTGGGGTCAACCTGGGGACGGACACAAGTCAATCACATTTACTCAGGAATTCACTGGTCACAAAGTGCTTTGCATTTACCCCCGTTACTATGCGTGCATTTACCCCCGTTACTACGCGTGCAGTTACACATATTTACACGTGTATCATACATGTAATTTATTTTAACAGACAAAGTAGTTCTGGAGAGAAGCAACATGACAGGGGATGTCATCAGAACAGCGCCACCCTGTCCGCTACCTAGTGAAAGTGAATATCTGCATGTCTACGGTAGGTACCTGCTTCCTCGTCTGCACAGCTTCCTCCACCACCACACGGGCAGGAAGCCAGGAGTTCTGGTAGAAGTCAACCCGGTCCAGGAACTCTGCTCCTACCATGGCCAGAGCCTTATGGAAGCCCTCCTAAAATACACAACATGAGGAGACGACATGAGGAGGAGGAGACGACACGAGGAGGAGGAGACGACACGAAGAGGAGGAGACGACACGAAGAGGAGGAGACGACACGAAGAGGAGACGACACGAAGAGGAGACGACACGAAGAGGAGACGACACGAGGAGGAGACGACACGAGGAGGAGGAGACGACATGAGGAGGAGGAGACGACATGAGGAGGAGGAGACGACAGGAGGAGGAGGAGACGACAGGAGGAGGAGGAGACGACAGGAGGAGGAGGAGACGGCATGAGGAGGAGGAGACGGCATGTGGAGGAGGAGACGGCATGAGGAGGAGGAGACGGCATGAGGAGGAGGAGACGGCATGAGGAGGAGGAGACGGCATGAGGAGGAGGAGACGGCATGAGGAGGAGACGACAGGAGGAGGAGGAGACGACAGGAGGAGGAGACGACAGGAGGAGGAGACGACAGGAGGAGGAGACGACAGGAGGAGGAGACGACAGGAGGAGGAGACGACATGAAGAGGAGGAGACGACAGGAGGAGGAGGAGAAGACATGAGGAGGAGAAGACATGAGGAGGAGAAGACATGAGGAGGAGAAGACGACAGGAGGAGGAGACGACAGGAGGAGGAGACGACAGGAGGAGGAGACGACAGGAGGAGGAGACGACAGGAGGAGGAGACGACAGGAGACAGGAAATGTCACGAAACATAAGGCGACACCAGGAGAAATCACCAGTCTTGCAGCACATGAAGGACATCGTAACAGCTGCTCAAGTAAATACAGGATAGATAAACATCTTTCTACAAGGAAAACTAAAGGTCGCTAAAGGTCTCCCTCACTGACTGACTCACTCCCTTTGTCAGTCCCAGTCAGTCTCTCCCTCACTGACTCAATCCCTTTGTCAGTCCTAGTCAGTCTCTCCCTCACTGACTGACTCCCTTTGTCAGTCTCAGTCAGTCTCTCCCTCACTGACTGACTCCCTTTGTCAGTCCTAGTCAGTCTCTCCCTCACTGACTGACTCCCTTTGTCAGTCCTAGTCAGTCTCTCCCTCACTGACCCACTCCCTTTGTCAGTCTCAGTCAGTCTCTCCCTCACTGACTGACTCCCTTTGTCAGTCCTAGTCAGTCTCTCCCTCACTGACTGACTCCCTTTGTCAGTCCTAGTCAGTCTCTCCCTCACTGACTGACTCCCTTTGTCAGTCCTAGTCAGTCTCTCCCTCACTGACCCACTCCCTTTGTCAGTCTCAGTCAGTCTCTCCCTCACTGACTCCCTCCCTTTGTCAGTCCTAGTCAGTCTCTCCCTCACTGACCCACTCCCTTTGTCAGTCCCAGTCAGTCTCTCCCTCACTGACTGACTCCCTTTGTCAGTCCTAGTCAGTCTCTCCCTCACTGACTGACTCCCTCCCTTTGTCAGTCCTAGTCAGTCTCTCCCTCACTGACTCAATCCCTTTGTCAGTCTCAGTCAGTCTCTCCCTCACTGACTGACTCCCTTTGTCAGTCCTAGTCAGTCTCTCCCTCACTGACTGACTCCCTCCCTTTGTCAGTCCTAGTCAGTCTCTCCCTCACTGACTCAATCCCTTTGTCAGTCCTAGTCAGTCTCTCCCTCACTGACTGACTCCCTTTGTCAGTCCTAGTCAGTCTCTCCCTCACTGACTGACTCCCTTTGTCAGTCCCAGTCAGTCTCTCCCTCACTGACTGACTCCCTTTGTCAGTCCTAGTCAGTCTCTCCCTCACTGACTGACTCCCTTTGTCAGTCCCAGTCAGTCTCTCCCTCACTGACTGACTCCCTTTGTCAGTCCTAGTCAGTCTCTCCCTCACTGACTCCCTCCCTTTGTCAGTCCTAGTCAGTCTCTCCCTCACTGACTCCCTCCCTTTGTCAGTCCTAGTCAGTCTCTCCCTCACTGACTCCCTCCCTTTGTCAGTCCTAGTCAGTCTCTCCCTCACTGACTGACTCCCTTTGTCAGTCTCAGTCAGTCTCTCCCTCACTGACTCCCTTTGTCAGTCTCAGTCAGTCTCTCCCTCACTGACTGACTCCCTTTGTCAGTCTCAGTCAGTCTCTCCCTCACTGACTCCCTTTGTCAGTCTCAGTCAGTCTCTCCCTCACTGACTGACTCCCTTTGTCAGTCCTAGTCAGTCTCTCCCTCACTGACTGACTCCCTTTGTCAGTCCTAGTCAGTCTCTCCCTCACTGACTGACTCACTCCCTTTGTCAGTCCTAGTCAGTCTCTCCCTCACTGACTGACTCCCTTTGTCAGTCCTAGTCAGTCTCTCCCTCACTGACTCACTCCCTTTGTCAGTCCTAGTCAGTCTCTCCCTCACTGACTGACTCCCTCCCTTTGTCAGTCCTAGTCAGTCTCTCCCTCACTGACTGACTCCCTTTGTCAGTCCCAGTCAGTCTCTCCCTTGTCAGTCTCTCCCTCACTGACCCACTCCCTTTGTCAGTCCTAGTCAGTCTCTCCCTCACTGACTGACTCCCTTTGTCAGTCCCAGTCAGTCTCTCCCTCACTGACTGACTCCCTTTGTCAGTCCTAGTCAGTCTCTCCCTCACTGACTGACTCCCTTTGTCAGTCCTAGTCAGTCTCTCCCTCACTGACTCCCTCCCTTTGTCAGTCCTAGTCAGTCTCTCCCTCACTGACTGACTCCCTTTGTCAGTCCTAGTCAGTCTCTCCCTCACTGACTGACTCCCTTTGTCAGTCCTAGTCAGTCTCTCCCTCACTGACTCCCTCCCTTTGTCAGTCCTAGTCAGTCTCTCCCTCACTGACTCCCTCCCTTTGTCAGTCCTAGTCAGTCTCTCCCTCACTGACTGACTCCCTTTGTCAGTCTCAGTCAGTCTCTCCCTCACTGACTCCCTTTGTCAGTCTCAGTCAGTCTCTCCCTCACTGACTGACTCCCTTTGTCAGTCCTAGTCAGTCTCTCCCTCACTGACTGACTTGTCAGTCCTAGTCAGTCTCTCCCTCACTGACTGACTCCCTTTGTCAGTCCTAGTCAGTCTCTCCCTCCCTCACTGACCCACTCCCTTTGTCAGTCTCAGTCAGTCTCTCTCTCACACACTCCCGCTGCCACTTATGGCACTGATGTGCGTGCACACACACACACACACACACACACACACACACGTTAGCGCAAACATAAAGCACGTGCAATGACGTCACACACACACACACACACACACAGCACTAACATCACCACCGTCATGTCGTAGCATCTGTCTGAGCGTGTGGTACGTGTGTGAGCAGCTGAGAGTTTGGTGAGACAGGACAAGAAAAATTGACAAGGTGACAATTGATTGGATCAGGAAATCACAGGGCCGTTGAGTAGCGCAGCCTGTCACAATCCACAGTGGCTTTCCAGGGTATGACGAATGAATAGCATCGACGACCAGCCTCTCACAGAGTAATAAGTAAGTGCTCCTGGTCTGGGAAAGGTGTGGGAAATGGAGGAAAATGGATGGACCAAGAGTTTATTCCCCCCTCTGCCCTCCCCATTCCCCATCTGAGACAGATGATAAATCACTGGTGTTTGACCTACTTGTCCAATCGATGTACAGAGTTTAAAAGGCGACTGCACTTCTTGAATTGTCCCTAGTTTTAGATTTGGATCCTTAAGAAACGCTAGCTGCCGTGACTGAACTCAAAACGTGAGTTGGTATCGGGTGTGGTTTCATGTGGGTGTGGTTTCATGTGGGTGTGGTTTCATGTGGGTGTTTGCAGGTGGGAAGAGTTAGCCAAATTATTTAGCCAATTAGCTTCAGCCGACTGGTGTGTGACTGTGGCAATTGTTGGTTTGACTTTGGATAGCTTATCTCGAGGACGAGTTGAGGACTGTCAATAAAATACACCAATGTAAGTATGAATATTTTCAAGCTTGGCATTTTTTTTAATTTTTTTTTTTACAATTTATAGTTGGTTTGAGGATTTTGTTATTGAAATTTGAAGCAAATGGAATTTGACATATTGTCCCATGTACATTGTGTCATTTACCAAATGGACCCTAACTAGCCCCATAGGGATATCCAAAGTCAACTCAAATTTACCACAGGCATTACGATCAGGTTGCATGCAGCCGAATTGATGATAACTTGTGTGTTGCCAGCTGTGGGCATATGAGTAGCATTGAAACGGCTCTGAGAATATGAAATATAAATATTCATGTCACTGAGGGAGAGGGGGTAATGTATAACCTTTACATTATGTCAGGGTATGTCACTGAGGGAGAGGGGGTAATGTATAACCTTTACATTATATCAGGGTATGTCACTGAGGGAGAGGGGGTAATGTATAACCTTTACATTATATCAGGATATGTCACTGAGGGAGAGGGGGTAATGTATAACCTTTACATTATATCAGGGTATGTCACTGAGGGGAGAATGTATAACCTTTACATTATGTCAGGGTATGTCACTGAGGGAGAGGGGGTAATGTATAACCTTTACATTATATCAGGATATGTCACTGATACCGAGAGGGGTATGTATAACCTTTACATTATATCAGGGATCCTATTGAAATATTGAGTGCCTGGAAGCGATCACGTGTGGAAGGCATCGATAAGGTGGTGGTGGTGGTATACCGAGAGACATGGATTAGGCATCAAGGGGGGTTGAGGTCAGGTCAGCTTAAGGAAGGAGGAATGGTTTAACCTAAGACCTCTTCCTGTCGAACAATAACTGTCAGGGTAGGAGAGAAGGAGGAGAGCATCTCATCTGGAGTTTATATACTTGTGTTGGTGGAAACGTGTTTTGTCTAATGTATTGATCCTCTGGGAGAATTAACTTGGTTAAGCTTTCATAATGTCAGTGGAGTTTATTAGAACCTAACAAAACAAACCCAACATTAATTTACGTTGTGATTCGGCGGCGGCGGTGGTATACCGAGAAGGTATGTTTCCCCCTGTCAGATTGGTGGTGGTGGTGGTATACCGAGAAGGTATGTTTCCCCCTGTCAGATTGGTGGTGGTGGTGGTGGTATACCGAGAAGGTATGTTTCCCCCTGTCAGATTGGTGGTGGTGGTGGTATACCGAGAAGGTATGTTTCCCCCTGTCAGATTGGTGGTGGTGGTGGTGGTATACCGAGGTAAGGTATGTTTCCCCCTGTCAGATTGGTGGTGGTGGTGGTATACCGAGAAGGTATGTTTCCCCTGTCAGATTGGTGGTGGTGGTGGTATACCGAGAAGGTATGTTTCCCCTGTCAGATTGGTGGGTGGTGGTGGTGGTATACCGAGAAGGTATGTTTCCCCCTGTCAGATTGGTGGTGGTGGTGGTATACCGAGAAGGTATGTTTCCCCCTGTCAGATTCAGAAGTATGGACTCAGGAAGAAGAGACTAATTCAACCAGACAGCCTGGTAGGGCCTTAGTTATTCAGAAACACTGGCAGAGCTCAAATCTTGACATCTCTGAGCTTGTCTGGCGCCGGTTGGACGCCACAACAAGGTGTTAACGGGGGACTATATTAATAGTTGTGTGTGTGTGTGTGTGTGTGTGTGTGTGAACTGACACACACACAGCTGTACGGACTGAAGGCTGGTCTCTCAGCCCTTTTAATTGGTTATATTTCCACACACACGGTACGCTGCACATTGACTGACCTTGGTGTCCTGGCTCTTGCTGTTCCAGCGTGGGTTAAGGTGTCCGACGTGGGCGCTGAGAGTGGTAGAGACAGCGTATGAGCCTCTCCATCATACTGGGAGATCCCGTTGTCCACAGCATCCACCTCCTCCACCAAGTTCTCATACAGCTACAGAGAACAGAGAGCGTTACATCCACCTAGTTCTCATACAGCTACAGAGAACGTTACATCCACCTAGTTCTCATACAGAGAACAGAGAACATTACATCCACCTAGTTCTCATTCAGCTACAGAGAACAGAACATGGTAGAGAGGTTATCAATAGGTGGTCCTGTCTCAGTCTCACCTTATCATAGAGCACCTCCAGCTGTCTGTCTCCTTCCTTCAGGGAGGTGAGCTGAGAAAGGACCCTCCGGCCAAAATGAAGGTAGACCAAACCAGCCGAGCTCAACTTGGTCACCCAGGGCTTCTCTGGACACAGGCTGTGGAACGTCTCGGAGAAGGTCCTGGATAAGCAGAGAACATGTTATGTCTCCATCTTGTAGAAATATCCCCCTCCCCTTTCCATGCATAATCTACCGCCTCTATGATTATACTAATCCCATGTTTATGGGCCATCAGATACTTGGACACAGGCTGCTGAATGTGCCTAGACGTCTTGGACAGAGAATGCTGAATGTGCCCTAGAGCGTCTCTTGGACAGAGAATGCTGAATGTGCCCTAAACGTCCTGGACAGGACAGAGAATGCTGAATGTGCCCTGGAACGAGAATGCTGAATGTCCCCTAAACGTCCTGGACAGAGAATGCTGAATGTGCCCTAAAGGCGTCCTAGACAGAGAATGCTGAATGTGCCCCAAAACGTCCTAGACAGAGAATGCTGAATGTCCCCTGAGCGTCCTGGACCAGAGAATGCTGAATGTGCCCTAACATCCTGGACAGAGAATGCTGAATGTGCCCTAAACGTCCTGGACAGAGAATGCTGAATGTGCCCCTAAACGTCCTGGACAGAGAATGCTGAATGTGCCCCTAAACGTCCTGGACAGAGAATGCTGAATGTGCCCCTAAACTGAATGTGCCCCTAAACATCCTGGACAGAGAATGCTGAATGTGCCCCTAAACGTCCTGGACAGAGAATGCTGAATGTGCCCCTAAACGTCAGAGAATGCTGAATGACAGAGAATGCTGAATGTGCCCCTAAACGTCCTGGACAGAATGCTGGACAGAATGTGCCCCCTAAAGAATGCTGAATGTCCTGGACAGAGAATGCTGAATGTGCCCCTAAACATCCTGGACAGAGAATGCTGAATGTGCCCCTAAACATCCTAGACAGAGAATGCTGAATGTGCCCCATCCTAGACAGAGAATGCAATGTGCCCCTAAACATCCTAGACAGAGAATGCTGAATGTGCCCCTAAACGTCCTGGACAGAGAATGCTGAATGTGCCCCTAAACATCCTGGACAGAGAATGCTGAATGTGCCCCTAAACGTCCTGGACAGAGAATGCTGAATGTGCCCCATCCTGGACAGAGAATGCTGAATGTCCCTAAACGTCCTGGACAGAGAATGCTGAATGTGCCGTCCTGGACAGAGAATGCTGTCCTCCTGGACAGAGAATGCTGAATGTGCCCCTAAACATCCTGGACAGAGAATGCTGAATGTGCCCTAAACGTCCTGGACAGAGAATGCTGAATGTGCCCTAAACGTCCTGGACAGAGAATGCTGAATGTGTGCCCTAAACGTCCTGGACAGAGAATGCTGAATGTGCCCCTAAACGTCCTGGACAGAGAATGCTGAATGTGCCCCTAAACATCCTGGACAGAGAATGCTGAATGTGCCCTAAACGTCCTGGACAGAGAATGCTGAATGTGCCCTAAACATCCTGGACAGAGAATGCTGAATGTGCCCCTAAACGAATCCTGGACAGAGAATGCTGAATGTGCCCTAAACATCCTAAACATCCTGGACAGAGAATGCTGAATGTGCCCCTAAACGTCCTGGACAGAGAATGCTGAATGTGCCCCTAAACGTCCTGGACAGAGAATGCTGAATGTGCCCCTAAACGTCCTGGACAGAGAATGCTGAATGTGCCCCTAAACATCCTGGACAGAGAATGCTGAATGTGCCCCTAAACATCCTAGACAGAGAATGCTGAATGTGCCCCTAAACATCCTAGACAGAGAATGCTGAATGTGCCCCTAAACATCCTAGACAGAGAATGCTGAATGTGCCCCTAAACATCCTAGACAGAGAATGCTGAATGTGCCCCTAAACGTCCTAGACAGAGAATGCTGAATGTGCCCCTAAACATCCTAGACAGAGAATGCTGAATGTGCCCCTAAACATCCTAGACAGAGAATGCTGAATGTGCCCCTAAACGTCCTGGACAGAGAATACTGAATGTGCCCTAAACATCCTGGACAGAGAATACTGAATGTGCCCCTAAACGTCCTGGACAGAGAATGCTGAATGTGCCCCTAAACGTCCTGGACAGAGAATGCTGAATGTGCCCTAAACGTCCTGGACAGAGAATGCTGAATGTGCCCTAAACGTCCTGGACAGAGAATACTGAATGTGCCCTAAACGTCCTGGACAGAGAATGCTGAATGTGCCCTAAACATCCTAGACAGAGAATGCTGAATGTGCCCTAAACGTCCTGGACAGAGAATGCTGAATGTGCCCTAAACGTCCTAGACAGAGAATGCTGAATGTGCCCCTAAACATCCTGGACAGAGAATGCTGAATGTGCCCTAAACATCCTGGACAGAGAATGCTGAATGTGCCCTAAACATCCTAGACAGAGAATGCTGAATGTGCCCCTAACGTCCTAGACAGAGAATGCTGAATGTGCCCTAAACGTCCTGGACAGAGAATGCTGAATGTGCCCTAAACGTCCTGGACAGAGAATGCTGAATGTGCCCTAAACGTCCTGGACAGAGAATGCTGAATGTGCCCTAAACATCCTGGACAGAGAATGCTGAATGTGCCCTAAACGTCCTGGACAGAGAATGCTGAATGTGCCCTAAACATCCTGGACAGAGAATGCTGAATGTGCCCTAAACGTCCTGGACAGAGAATGCTGAATGTGCCCCTAAACATCCTGGACAGAGAATGCTGAATGTGCCCCTAAACATCCTAGACAGAGAATGCTGAATGTGCCCCTAAACATCCTAGACAGAGAATGCTGAATGTGCCCCTAAACATCCTGGACAGAGAATGCTGAATGTGCCCTGAACGTCCTGGACAGAGAGCAGCACACCCACCTATCACTCACTCTGTCTCGTTCAAATTCTAAAGCTTTATTCTAATTCTAAAGCAGATCGCCCATCATTCACAAAGACTTATCTAAACTCTAAAGCTTTATTGTCTATCAACTTTATACAAGACAGACAAGTGTTTATTTGGCTTGAGGCGAGTCTCCTCTAACACAACCATTCTTGGTTTCAGCAGAATAACAGCAGGGTGTGATGTCTGTCTTTAAAGACTGGCTGAGTGCTCATTGAAAACAGTATCAGGTGAACGGCAGGATGTGACCTCGGCCTTTAAAGACTGGCTGGGGGATAACGGCAGGATGTGACCTCGGTCTTTAAAAACTGTCTGGGTGCTCATTGAAAACAGTTTATCAGGTGGTGAACGGCAGAATGTGACCTCGGTCTTTAAAGACTGGCTGGGGGATAACGGAAGGATGTGACCTCGGTCTTTAAAGACTGGCTGGATGCTCATATTGAAAACAGTTTATCAGGTGGTGAACGGCAGAATGTGACCTCGGTCTTTAAAAACTGTCTGGGTGCTCATTGAAAACAGTTTATCAGGTGGTGAACGGCAGGATGTGACCTCGGTCTTTAAAGACTGGCTGGATGCTCATATTGAAAACAGTATCAGGTGGTGAACGGCAGGAAAATGATTCTATCTGTTCCATCCATGACAAATGAATTAGTGTCATTTAAAACGTAAAGCAGTAGTCTACTTGTTAAATAGTTTTGCTGTTGGTGATTGATCATATCAGAGTTTATGTTCACGTAGCATTAACTAGAGGTAGCCTAGATGTGTTATCAACCGAGGAAGCATCCTTCTGCTTCTTCCAAAAAATAGGTTAATAGACTATTTAAAATCCAATTTAAAATCAATGTGGTTCATTTAAAAAGAGACGTAAAAATGAGATTAGATTAGATTGATAATACGACTCTAGAGTCTTGTCAATACAGACTGATCAGAACAGCAGAACACACAGATGAAATTAGAACAATCCCCACCAGGGACTCTGGACGCCCGCGGCTGGCTACCAAGAGCAAGACAGTGCTTTCAGCAAAGGCTAAAGGTCAATGAAAAAATAAAATAAATGAACACTCCTTTTGGCTTTCAGTGATATGTCTCTACACACATGCTGCCTTTCATTTTCTAGTAGGCCAGTTGATAATGCTAATCAGTTGTTAATGTCAATCAACTCTACCCAGGGAGGTGTCTACTGAGCGCGTAAGGAGATGAGTGCCTCACAGCAGGGGGGCCTGCAGTGGTCATTTAATTCTGGCTTAATTGAGAGAATGGTAACGTGACAAATAGCACCCTATTCCCTACAGTGCACTATGGGCCCTTAGCACTATGGGCTCTGGTCTAAAGTAGTGCACTATATAGGGAATAGGGCTCTGGTCTAAAGTAGTGCACTATATAGGGAATAGGGCTCTTTTATTTTACCTTTATTTAACTAGGCAAGTCAGTTAAGAACAAATTCTTATTTTCAATGACGGCCTAGGAACAGTGGGGTTAACTGCCTGCTCAGGGGCAGAACGACAGATTTGTACCTTGTCAGCTCAGGGGTTTGAACTTGCAACCTTCTGGTTACTAGTCCAACACTCTAACCACTAACCGCTACCCTGCCGCCCCACGGAATTGTGCTCTGGTATAAAGTAGTGCACTATATAGGGAATAGGGTGCCATTAGGGACGCTTGCCACTTCCAGCCCCGCTGCCCGCTGAGCGCCAAGCGTCAGATACTGGAGTGGCATGCTGTGTGGCACACGGTCGATAACTAGCAATGGAATCCCTGCATCAATTATACAGAGAAGGCAGTTAAATATGGACAAACAGAGAAGGACACAGTGGAGCCATCAATCACCCACCTGTCTGTCAGTCTGACACAAATGTATTTCTGTCCGAAAGTTACATAATCATGTGACCTACTGAACGTAACAGACTTGTATGAAGCTTGGTGTTCTGTGTTTGCCATGTTGTTACCCGTTGCCATGTTGTTGCCATGTTGTTACCCGTTGCCATGTTGTTGCCATGTTGTTGCTAGTTGCCATGTTGTTACCCGTTGCCATGTTGCCATGTTGTTGCCATTACCCGTTGCCATGTTGTTACCCGTTGCCATGTTGTTGCCATGTTGTTACCCGTTGCCATGTTGTTGCCATGTTGTTACCCGTTGCCATGTTGTTACCCATTGCCATGTTGTTACCCGTTGCTATGTTGTTGCCATGTTGTTACCCGTTGCCATGTTGTTGCCATGTTGTTACCCGTTGCCATGTTGTTGCCATGTTGTTACCCGTTGCCATGTTGTTGCTATGTTGCTGCCATGTTGTTGCCATGTTGTTACCCGTTGCCATGTTGTTGCCATGTTGTTACCCGTTGCCATGTTGTTGCCATGTTGTTACCCATTGCCATGTTGTTACCCGTTGTTGCCATGTTGTTATGTTGTTGTTGCCATGTTGTTACCCATTGTTTGTTACCATGTTGTTGCCATGTTGTTACCCGTTGCCATGTTGTTGCCATGTTGTTACCCCATGTTGTTGCCATGTTGTTGCCATGTTGTTGTTTGTTACCCGTTGCCATGTTGTTGCCATGTTGTTACCCGTTGCCATGTTGTTGCCATGTTGTTACCCGTTGCCATGTTGTTGCCATGTTGTTGCCATTACCCGTTGCCATGTTGTTGCCATGTTGTTACCCGTTGCCATGTTGTTACCCGTTGCCATGCCATGTTGTTACCCGTTGCCATGTTGTTGCCATGTTGTTACCGTTGCTATGTTGTTGCCATGTTGTTATGTTGTTGCCATGTTGTTACCCGTTGCTATGTTGTTTGCCATGTTGTTACCCATTGCCATATGTTGTTACCCGTTGCTATGTTGTTGCCATGTTGTTACCCATTGCTATGTTGTTACCCGTTGCTATGTTGTTGCCATGTTGTTACCCATTGCTATGTTGTTCCCCGTTGCTATGTTGTTGCCATGTTGTTACCCGTTGCTATGTTGTTGCCATGTTGTTACCCATTGCTATGTTGTTACCCGTTGCTATGTTGTTGCCATGTTGTTACCCATTGCTATGTTGTTACCCGTTGCTATGTTGTTGCCATGTTTTTAAAACCTGTTGCCATGTTGTTGCCATGTTGTTACCTGTTGCTGCCATGCTATTACCATGCTGCTGCCATGTTACCTGCTGCCATGTTGTTACCATGTTGTTACCCGTTGCTATGTTGTTGCCATGTTTTAAAACCTGTTGCCATGTTGTTACCTGTTGCTGCCATGCTATTACCATGCTGTTGCCATGTTGTTCCCATAAACCCATCCCCACCCCTTTTCTTTATGCCCTCTGCCTAAAACAGGCTTACTTAGATTTTTTGGGTGCCAGCAGAGGGCTATGCGGGATGGGGCAGGATACAGGAGTATCGCCATATTATTGACGATATTATATTGATTATATGACTCCATGTATCAATTATTTTGTTTAAAAATTGCTAGTTGTTTTTGCTAGGGAGTCAACGTTAGAGGGAGATAGGCTAGAGATAATATCAGGAGGAAAGGAGCAGAGGGAGGGGGAGGGGGATGGAGGGGAGGAGGGGGAAGCAGAGGGAGGGGAGGGGAGGGGGGGCAGAGGGAGGGGGAGGGGATGGAGGGGGGAGGAGGGGGAAGCAGAGGGGGAGGGGGGGAGGAGGGGGAGGAGAGGGGGAGGCGAGGGAGGGGAGGGGGGGAGGGGAGGAGGGGGGGGGAAGCAGGGGAGGGAGGGAGGGGGGATGGAGGGAGGGAGGGGAGGGGGGGATGGAGGGGGAGGAGGGGGGAGAGGGAGGGGGAGGGAGGAGGGGGAGGGGGAGGGGGATGGAGGGGGAGGAGGGGGGAGGCGAGGGAGGGGGGCGGCGAGGGGGGGGAGGGGGGAGGGAGGAGGGGGGATGGAGGGGGAGGAGGGGGAGGCGAGGAGGGGGAGGAGCGAGGGAGGGAGGCGAGGGGGGGAGGGGGAGGGGAAGCAGAGGGAGGGTGGGGGGAGGGTGGGGGAGGGGGGAGAATGATGGAGAAGCTTAGTTCTCTCTCCTACCTGCTGGGGGGGGGGGAAACCTCTGGCATTTCCATACCAATCAGTAGACAGACAGGTAATTGACTGATAAATCATTAATGTGATGACAAGATTTTGCCACATAAAAAATACATGATTTCTCTCTTATATGCGATGTCAGTGTGCCTTCTATAAATTCACATCTCTGCAATCATGTGCTCTAAGACTACAGCTTGTGGTTGGTATCAGGTGCTCTAAGACTACAGCTTGTGGTTGGTATCAGGTGCTCTAAGACTACAGCTTGTGGTTGGTATCAGGTGCTCTAAGACTACAGCTTGTGGTTGGTATCAGGTGCTCTAAGACTACAGCTTGTGGTTGGTATCAGGTGCTCTAAGACTACAGCTTGTGGTTGGTATCAGGTGCTCTAAGACTACAGCTTGTGGTTGGTATCAGGTGCTCTAAGACTACAGCTTGTGGTTGGTATCAGGTGCTCTAAGACTACAGCTTGTGGTTGGTATCAGGTGCTCTAAGACTACAGCTTGTGGTTGGTATCAGGTGCTCTAAGACTACAGCTTGTGGTTGGTATCAGGTGCTCTAAGACTACAGCTTGTGGTTGGTATCAGGTGCTCTAAGACTACAGCTTGTGGTTGGTATCAGTCAGTATGTAATACTGCAGCGTACCGTTACTCCTCAAGGGCCAAGGACACGATGTTCTTTTCAGAGGTAGACTGGCAGACAAAACATCCAAATACTCCATCTACACGTGAATCCCATTGTCAAATTGCGATACGGTTCTAGAAACAAATAGCTCTTTACTTTCACATCATATCAAAAATCATTTAAAACGTAAAATACAAAACTTACAGTTTTAACCGTTTTTTTCTCAGGTGCAGCCGACAGTATTTTTTCACTGACAACACTTTTCTGACGGCGGTTTTCCGTTACACACAGGTGTGGCCTTCTTCTTACATAAACATAAACAAGCCCCGGGACAGGTAGCCGGGACTGGGGCAGGTAGCCGGGGCTGGGGCAGGTAGCCGGGGCTGGGGCAGGTAGCCGGGACTGGGGCAGGTAGCCGGGACTGGGGCAGGTAGCCGGGACTGGGGCAGGTAGCCGGGACTGGGGCAGGTAGCCGGGACTGGGGCAGGTACTGGGGCAGGTAGCGGGACTGGGGCAGGTAGCCGGGACTGGGGCAGGGACTGGGGCAGGTAGTCTAGTGGTTAGAGCGTTGGGCCAGTAACTGAAAGGTTGCTGGATCGAATTCCCGAGCTGACAAGGTAAAAATCTGTCATTCTGCCCCTGAACAAGGCAGTTAACCCACTGTTCCTCGGCTGTCGTTCTGACCCTCAACAAGGCAGTTAACCCACTGTTCCTAGGCCGTCATTGTAAGAATTTGTTCTTAAATGACTTGCCTAGTTAAATAAAATATGAATTTAAATAAACTCCCCCATAATGAAGATGCCTTTGTCCCATGATTTGTGTGTAACGCAATGGAACAGAGTCATGACCAAGGGCTAGTTCCACTGTACCAGTATATACCAGAATCTTTGACTGTACCTCTGATGATGGTCATAGAGATGCTTATTGGGGTCAAACTCTCCTCCCACATCCACCACGATGTCACACTTGGCGAGCTCTGCAGGGTCCCGAGTTCTGACGATCTCAGCATCCTGAAAAAAATATGAAATTCAGCATGAATGTCCAATACATTAGGTGCTGTGCAATCGTTCTATCTGAGCGTGCACGGTGCACCGTCTGGGTGGAGTTGAGGGAAAAAATCCGCCGAACCGGCGAGCTAAAAGGAATGCACCCACGAATATTCAGCGTCTTATCGTGGCGAGGGCGGCCCATGTGGTTTAATGAAATGCAATCTGTTTGAACGTTATGCATTTGGGGCGTTATGCAATGCTGACCTGCCTGAGCTTATGCCATAAGTACAGTAGCTAGCTGGCTTTAGAATATACTAACGTTAACTAACTAGCGAACTCTTGTCTTTGCCGGGGTGGAAGAAACGTTGAATCGTGCAATAATATTGACCATATCGTTTCCTGCAAAATAGGGACAAATAAATATTATGCACCTTGTACTCCGGGAGCTGGTGAAGGAAGAAACAGGCTAGCACTTCATCACAATGAAATGTCCCGTTATGGGTGCCGATTATTTTACCAGACATGTTTTCTGTGCAGAGTCGCTTGGGTTGGTGTGACATGTATCTTCTTTCTGCAACTGGTATTCTGTCTCTAACCGGTATATTTCTATAAACACTAGTAAACACTGAAGTTCGGAAAGTGAATTTCAACAGGTTCGGTGCTAACATGAAGTTAGCTGCTACACACGCTGCTGAAGATAATGAGGCGGACTGTAATTTCCGACGGACTGGCGATATGCCGGATATGGCGTATAGCTTCTTCTTCTTTGGAGTTTAACGGCGGTTGGCATCCAATATGTAGCATTACTGCCACCTACTGGACTATAATATAAATCAATTGTATTTGTGATGCAAAAGGAGGAAAACAAAAGTCAAATATCATATACCCAAATACTTCTCTGCAGCTGCCACCACAACATCTATTTTAGCTGTCATTTACATTCCATTTCTGTGGTACAGTTGATAACCATTGCTATGAACGCTAAGAAGCCAACCTTACTGAAGCATATATCACTCGTTGGTCTATATCTCTGTGCTGGCACAGATGTTCTCCTCACAGCGATCCTCTCAGGATCCTTGACCCTTGACCCATCCTCCTCCACTTTCCTCACTGCCTCAGCATACGATAACCTCTGCACTCCTCTGACTACCTCAACCCACCTCTCTCGCAACAGCCACTTCCGATCCCCAGCAACATGGACACCCCTACAGTAGACAGACGCACACAACTGTATCCACCAAAACCACACAATCCTCTGTCCCTTGTCGTCCTGCACACTCCCCACATCTTGGAATCTCCCTCTTACACATGACTGCAACATGACCATCAACGTTGCACCTGAAACAGCGCAGTTGATTCTGCACAAAAGCTTTAACAGGAAAACTGATATCCTAACATGACTTTGTCTGGTTGAGTCTCTGACTCAAAATTCAAAAAGGACTGACAGTGACTCCTCTGTATCACCACACTCACCACAGTGTCTGAACGGTGGGCGTCACAAACACCAGGAATATTCACCTTCAATCGCTTCGCCTCCACACTTAACGCTGCCCACATTTCTTTCATACAGCATATCTAAGCATCCAGTGTGGATTTTGTCCTGTTTCTGACATACATACAGTATGTTGACATTATATATATATTTTTTAAGTTGCACTAAATTCACTGCAATTCTTATGTTGTCTATTGTGGACTTTATTCAGCCAACTGTAGTCATTCGGCTTTGACAGAGCTGTTCCATCTGCGCTCAAAAAAAGTCAGTTGTTTCCTCTTATCTATCGTAGGCTACTCTGATGAGTTCCCTTTGGTACAGATAATAACCATCAGTCTATATGAGTTGTATGTTAACATGTTTATAACCATTATTAGTCTATATGAGTTGTATGTTAACATGTTTATAACCATCATTAGTCTATATGAGTTGTATGTTGACATGTTTATTTTTATTTTTATTTTATTTCACCTTTATTTAACCAGGTAGGCTAGTTGAGAACAAGTTCTCATTTGCAACTGCGACCTGGCCAAGATAAAGCTTAGCAGTGTGAACAGACAACACAGAGTTACACATGGAGTAAACAATTAACAAGTCAATAACACAGTACAAAAAAAGGGGAGTCTATATACATTGTGTGCAAAAGGCATGAGGAGGTAGGCGAATAATTACAATTTCGCATATGAACACTGGAGTGATAAATGATCAGATGGTCATGTACAGGTAGAGATATTGGTGTGCAAAAGAGCAGAAAAGTAAATAAATAGAAACAGTATGGGGATGAGGTAGGTGAAAATGGGTGGGCTATTTACCAATAGACTATGTAAAGCTGCAGCGATCGGTTAGCTGCTCAGATAGCACATGTTTGAAGTTGGTGAGGGAGATAAAAGTCTCCAACTTCAGGGATTTTTGCAATTCGTTCCAGTCACAGGCAGCAGAGTACTGGAACGAAAGGCGGCCAAATGAGGTGTTGGCTTTAGGGATGATCAGTGAGATACACCTGCTGGAGCGCGTGCTACGGATGGGTGTTGCCATCATGACCAGTGAACTGAGATAAGGCGGAGCTTTACCTAGCATGGACTTGTAGATGACCTGGAGCCAGTGGGTCTGGCGACGAATATGTAGCGAGGGCCAGCCGACTAGAGCATACAAGTCGCAGTGGTGGGTGGTATAAGGTGCTTTAGTGACAAAATGGATGGCACTGTGATAAACTGCATCCAGTATGCTGAGTAGAGTGTTGGAGGCAATTTTGTAGATGACATCGCCGAAGTCGAGGATCGGTAGGATAGTCAGTTTTACTAGGGTAAGTTTGGCGGAGTGAGTGAAGGAGGCTTTGTTGCGGAATAGAAAGCCGACTCTTGATTTGATTTTCGATTGGAGATGTTTGATATGAGTCTGGAAGGAGAGTTTACAGTCTAGCCAGACACCTAGGTACTTATAGGTGTCCACATATTCAAGGTCGGAACCATCCAGGGTGGTGATGCTCGTCGGGCATGCGGGTGCAGGCAGCGATCGGTTGAAAAGCATGCATTTGGTTTTACTAGCGTTTAAGAGCAGTTGGAGGCCACGGAAGAAGTGTTGTATGGCATTGAAGCTCGTTTGGAGGTTAGATATCCCAGTGTCCAAGGACGGGACGGAAGTATATAGAATGGTGTCGTCTGCGTAGAGGTGGATCAGGGAATCGCCTGCAGCAAGAGCAACATCATTGATATATACAGAGAAAAGAGTCAGCCCAAGAATTGAACCCTGTGGCACCCCCATAGAGACTGCCAGAGGACCGGACAACATGCCCTCCGATTTGACACACTGCCCTCTGTCTGCAAAGTAGTTGGTGAACCAGGCAAGGCAGTCATCCGAAAAACCGAGGCTACTGAGTCTGCCGATAAGAATATGGTGATCGACAGAGTCGAAAGCCTTGGCAAGGTCGATGAAGACGGCTACACAGTACTGTCTTTTATCGATGGCGGTTATGATATCGTTTAGTACCGTTTAGTAACCATCATTAGTCTATATGAGTTGTATGTTGACATGTTTATAACCATCATTAGCCTATATGAGTTGTATGTCAACATGTTTCTAACCATCATTAGCCTATATGAGTTGTATGTTAACATGTTTATAACCATCATTAGCCTATATGAGTTGTATGTTAACATGTTTATAACCATCATTAGCCTATATGAGTTGTATGTTAACATGTTTATAACCATCATTAGTCTATATGAGTTGTATGTTAACATGTTGCTGCGGATGCAGAGACTACGATTACAGTGTAGGGTAGAAAAGTGTCCATGTACCACTGCCCTGGTCAAAGGTCAAAGGTGGTACACTATCTAGGTAAAGAGTGTACCAGGTCAGACACAGCAACTGTGTCAGCCTCAGCATTGTGCTACTATCTAGGGGACGAGCAGTCCCAAGCTAAGATGCAATAATAAATATGATATTGGCGGTTCATCCCCTCTGAGTCATTGAAGTTATGGAAATAAAAGTATTTGGACTGTTTGAGAAAGATAGAGGGAGAAAGAAAAAACGTCTGAGCATCAGTTGTTTCGGACTATAGAGGCGGTATTTGTGAACGTTTGTAATGAGAGAAGGTAATTCATCTTGAACAATGATTTGGCATGTTCTTGTCGTCGTTTGACAGGTATGTAAAACTAGTGAAATGTCGACACCTAGTGGAGTGTGCACGTCATCGCGTCACTTCAATTCACAGAAATGCGTTCTGTCGTGCTATTGGTTGAGGATGCGGTTACGGATTCGCTCACGTGAGGTCAAAATAAAAACAACTACCTCTATACAAAATACATGTCTTTAGGGGAATGAATGAATGAATATAAACACATTTTTTTTTTAAATCCCTAATTTGAGCAACGTTGATGTTGGAAACAAACATGAATGAGAGAGATCATACAGGAGAGACCACTCAATCTGGTGTGCATGTGTATCCTATTTCAGCACCAGGAAGAGGGGACAGCTCCCTCCCCCACTCTCTCCTAGCTCTCTTTCACGAGCTCTCAGGTTTACAGCGATAACATAATTAGCCAGATGGGACCCCTCGCTCGTACACAGAGACTCAGATAGAACCAAAACGCACCAAGAAGGGGGGGGGGTACGCTACACTCAATGCTCCCGTCTTTAAACGCGTCTCAAACGGAGAATAGGATTTAGGACCTGCCCTGTCCTTTCATTGACGAACTCGTAATAAGCAATCAAAGCAGTTCGCTACCGAGCCGTAGAACACAGACAGACGGTAGGTTTCCTTATCCGTTATACGATTGCACAGGAAATGATCAGGGCGCTGTCAAGTGCCATGTACCTGTCTGTTCCTTGTGTGCTATCTTTGCCCTCATGACGGTTATTTGATCCACATGTTTGTTATTGCATGGGGGATTTTAGGCGAAGGATATGTACTGATGGTTGTCAGTATGCTGTTGTTTATTGTGTTTGTGTGTCACAGTCAGAATTCTGTAGACTATTGATTTAGATATTTCAGTGGACCATGAATTGCAGCCTACTACACGGGTCGATCCAATTTAGCATCGTTCTAAGACCCTCGGGATCACCCTCCTGTGCCAGTGCCTTACATGGAAATGGCACATTAAAAAATAATAATATCTGACTAAAAATGAAATGTTTATATTCTAAGCTTTTTTTTTATTGTAATTTTTCCATGACAGTTTGGGGTGGCAGTAGGTATTCACATGCCAATTGTCAACAGTTGAAACGACAGTCAGTCAGTCACAGCATACAACACAGTATCTAGCCTAGTGCCTTGTGCCTTTTGTAGCCTACACGCGGATTGTTGAAATTCAATACTCTCTGCCTGCCACTTTTATTCGGGACAAAGGACAATGCACTGAGATGGCTATCTCTCTGACCATTAATCCCCATGATAGGAGACTAGCCTAATCATATTGTTCTGCAGTATCACATTATACGGTTAGGGGGCGCTCTAGCGTCACTATAGCCAATGTCAGGCCCTACTGCATCGGCCGTATATCATCCACGTTATGATTTTTCCCCAAATGGCACCCTATCCTCTATGTAATGCATTACTTTTAACCAGAGGTCATGGCCAAAAAGTAATGCACTATATAGGAAAAGCTGCCATTTGGGACGGACCTGTTATGTTGGCAAGCCAAGACAAGGTTCTCCACCTCTCAGGGTAATGAACTCGATATTTATTGATTGGGAGTTCCATTTTCTTGAGTGCTATAAACTATAGAGTTTCACTCGTTAGCCCTTCAAATCCTTAAAACCCACTGCCGACAGACATCCCTGCCTGGCTGCCATCAGCGTGTTTTATGGTAATCAATTTGACATCCTGGCTTGTGGTAGTATTTTTTTTTTTTTATGCAAGTAGCATATTGAATCACTTTGCCCTCACAACAAGGGATCAGTATTGTTGTACTGAATGACTGAAGCACTGTAAACAACTATACATTTTTATTAACATGAAAGTGATAAGAAATCATTTTGATTTGTAATTGGGGTAGGCTCATTATGGAGAGTTATTGAAAATGTTCATCCAATTTATGGACTTGACTGATTTGGGCCAAATGTAAAACATTTTTTGGGAAGCTTCAACGTTGTATCTTACATTTCAAGGCCATGGATAGCGAATATTGTGTTACAGTACACCGGTCATTGGCAAAACTTTACTGCACTGCATGTTTGTGGTGTTAGACAATGTTATTGGGAAATTATGCTGAAATGTCAGATCCAAATTCTTCTGCAGTGAGAGATTATACTATCACAGACTAGAGAACAACATTTATACAATCAACATTAAAGATGATCAGAGTGAGTACAGCGGATTGGCTGATGATTACATCATATCTCTAAGAACATCTTTACTAAATGGTTTGTCTTCTGTCAGTCTGGCTTATGGATTTAACTATTTCATCTGTCTGGCCTTTATACCCAACAACTGTCACTTTCCCCACTGGTCTCACTATCAAAACCTAGCATTGCTTTTCCACTGGTCTCACTATCAAAACGTAGCATTGTTTTTCCACTGGTCTCACTATCAAAACGTAGCATTGCTTTTCCACTGGTCTCACTATCAAAACGTAGCATTGCTTTTCCACTGGTCTCACTATCAAAACGTAGCATCGTTTTTCCACTGGTCTCACTATCAAAACGTAGCATTGCTTTTCCACTGGTCTCACTATCAAAACGTAGCATTGCTTTTCCACTGGTCTCACTATCAAAACGTAGCACTGCTTTTCCACTGGTCTCACTATCAAAACGTAGCACTGCTTTTCCACTGGTCTCACTATCAAAACCTAGCATTGCTTTTCCACTGGTCTCACTATCAAAACCTAGCATTGCTTTTCCACTGGTCTCACTATCAAAACGTGGCATCGCTTTGGTGGGAGAAAGAAAGAGAATCAGACAGTGTTTGTTAGAGAAATGTTTTAAGAGAGATTTTGCTCTCACATCTTAAGTTTTGAAGTACAATTCTTCCCCAAAACACCTTTACTTCTTCCAAAATATACACTTACTTCTTCCCAAAACACACTTACTATTCCCCCCAAACACCCTTAAGTCTTGTCCAAAACATACTTACTTCTTCCCAAAACACCCCTACTTTTATCCAAAACACCCCTACTTTTATCCAAAACACCCTTCTTCCCAAAACATCCCTAGTTTTTCCCAAAACACCCTTACCTTTCCATCAAACACCCTTCTGTCTTCCACAAAACACCATTACTTCTTCCCAAAACCCTATTGCTTCTTCCCAAAACACCCTTAATTCTCCCCCTAACACCCTTACAACGTCCCCAAAGCACCCTTACTTCATCCCCCCCAAAAACGTACCTCTTCCCCAAAGCACCCTAACTTCTTCCCAAAATACCCATACTTATTGTCCCCAACACCCTTACTCCACCCCCCCAAAAAACGTACTTCTTCCCAAAAACATTCTTACTTCTCCCGAAAACATCTTTACTTCTTAAAAATATATATATATTCTTCCCCAAACACCTTTACATCTTCCCCAAAACAAATGCACTTTTTCCAAAGCCTGCTTACTTCTCCCCAAAACACCCTTACGTCTTCCCAAAACACCCTTACTTCTTCCCCAAAACATCCTTACTTCTTCCCAAAAAAAACCTTACATCTTCCCCAAAAAAACCTTACATCTTCCCCAAAATACTTCTTCCTCTAATTACCCCTACATATTCCTCACAGCACCCTTACTTCTTCCCCAAACACCCTTATGCATTCCCCAAAACATCCTTACTTCTTCACCCAAAACATCCAAAACATCTCTTAAACCCCTCCAAAACACCCTCTCTTCCCCAAAACACCCTCTCTTCCCCAAAACACCCTCTCTTCCCCAAAACACCCTCTCTTCCCCAAAACACCCTCTTCCCCAAAACCCTTTTGTGATCCCCCAAAAACCCTGTCTTCCCCAAAACATTCCTTGCTTCTTCCCCAAAACACCCTCTCTTCCCCAAAACACCCTGTCTTCCCCAAAACACTGTCTACCCCAAAACATTCCTTGCTTCTTCCCAAAACATCCTTACTTCTTAAACAACTTAATTTTCCCCCCAAAACACCCTGTCTTCCCCAAAACATTCCTTGCTTCTTCCCCAAAACACTTCTGAAAACTGAGGGAAAGTCTTCTTCGACTGAGGGAAAGCTCCAAAACATTTCCCCCAAAACACTGTCTACCCCAAAACATTCCTTGCTTCTTCCCAAAACATCCTTATCACTTCCCAAATACACCCATTCTTCCCAAAACTCCCTTACTTCTTCCCCAAAACAAACTTACTTTTTCAAAACACCCTTACTACTTCCCCAAAACCCATTCTTCCCAAAGACACCAGATGCCCGGCTTACCTTAATTCTTCCCAAACACCCTAACTTCTTCCCCAAAACCCCCTTACTACTTCCCCAAAACCCCCTTACTACTTAAAACCCCCTCTTCCTGAAAAAACCCTTACCAAAACAACCTACTTCCCCAAACACTTGCTTCTTCTGTCACTTTTCATAAGGTGAAGGAGAGTCAGACCAAAATGTCCCATGTTTAATAAAACAAACGTTCTTCCCAATAAACAAAAAACCAAAACAGCCTAAACTGGTGCAAACTAACTTCTCAATCCAAAAACATATGGCTTTAAATTTTTCAGAGACAACAAAACAACCTTACAGCCATAGACCTCCCCAAACAATCCCAAATACATACACACCAAAACCAAGACAAAACACACCACAATACAAAAACTCCATGCCACACCCTGGCCTGACCCAATACATGAAGAAAAACACAACATACTTAGACCAGGGCGTGACATCTTCCCAAAACACCCTTACTTCTTTACAAAACACCTTACTTTTCCCCCAAAACACCATTACTTCTTCCCCAAAGCACATTACTTTTTACTCAAAACACCTTATGTCTTCCTCGAAACAGTTTTACTTCTTTCCCCAAAACACCCTTATCTTATTCCCCGTAAAACCAAAAACACCCTTACTTCTTCCTCAAAACATCTCTACTTCTTCCCACAAATACACTCACTTCTTCCCAAAACACCCTTATGCTTCCCAAATAACCATTGTCTCCCAAAACACCCTGTCTTCCCCAAAACACCCTGTCTTCCCCAAAACACCCTGTCTTCCCCAAAACACCCTGTCTACCCCAAAACACCCTGTCTTCCCCAGAACACCCTGTCTTCCCCAGAACACCCTTCTACCCAGAACCCCCTTGCTTGTTTCCAAAACCTCCTTACTTCTTCCCCAAAAACCTTTGAATCAACGTTGTTTCCATGTAATTTCAACCCAAAAATCTAATGTGATTAAGTTGAATCAACGGTTGAAAACTGATTGGATTTATAAAAAGTCATCAACGTAAGTGTAATGGCTGTTGGTGGAAGAAGGTGAGGACCAAAGCGCAGCGTGGTTCGTGTTCATGTTATTTTATTGACACTGAACACGAAATACAAAAATAACAAAGGGAATAACCGAAACAGTTCTGTCTGGTGCAGACACAAAAACAGAAAACAACTACCCACAAAAACCCAGTGTGAAAAAGCTACCGAAGTATGGTTCTCAATCAGAGACAACGATAGACAGCTGCCTCTGATTGAGAACTACAACCAGCCAAACAACAAAGAAATACAAAACATAGAAAATGAACATAGAATGCCCACCCTAGTTACACCCTGGCCTAACCAAAATGAGGGCGTGACGGTAAGATAATGTCTTATTTTTCTCACCCAGCTTTTAACCTAAATCAATGACATGATGGCTTTTTTCTGTTGAATTCACATTGAATTCACATTAGTTGACAACTAGACATTGAAAAGAGGTCTGTGTCCAGTGGGTTACTTCCCAAAACCCCCTTCTTCCCAAAACTCGCTAATTTCTTCCAAAACACCCATACTTCTTCCCAAAACACCCTTACTTCTTCCCAAAACATCCATACGTCTTCCCAAAACACCCTTACTTCTTCCCAAAACACCTGTACTTCTTCCCAAAACATCCTTACTTCTTCCCAAAACACCCTTACTTCTTCCCAAAACACCTGTACTTCTTCCCAAAACATCCTTACTTCTTCCCCAAAACACCCTTACTTCTTCCCAAAACACCCTTACTTCTTCCCAAAACACCTGTACTTCTTCCCAAAACATCCATACGTCTTCCCAAAACACCCTTACTTCTTCCCAAAACACCTGTACTTCTTCCCAAAACATCCTTACTTCTTCCCCAAAACACCCTTACTTCTTCCCAAAACACCTGTACTTCTTCCCAAAACATCCTTACTTCTTCCCCAAAACACCCTTACTTCTTCCCAAAACACCTGTAGTTCTTCCCAAAACATCCTTACTTCTTCCCCAAAACACCCTTACTTCTTCCCAAAACACCTGTACTTCTTCCCAAAACATCCTTACTTCTTCCCCAAAACACCTGTACTTCTTCCCAAAACATCCTTACATCTTCCCAAAACAC
>NC_088216.1:83553288-83578288 GCF_036934945.1 Oncorhynchus masou masou
ACATTCATTTATTGTTTTAAATACAAAATCTGCTAGCACCTTCCTTCAAACTGCACAGAGACATAAAAATGCTTTCCAGAAATGAATCTGACTCTGAGGAAGTAGATAAAGGACCTAATTTCCAAAATCCCAAAGTATCCCTTTAATTCAAAGGTGTAAATAGATATGACCAATGAATGGCATGAAGATCTCTTCTCTCCACTACCCAAGAGCCATTGTCAATGAACTCTGACCCTCCACCCCCTTACTCCCATCCCCCACTACCCCAAAAGAGATTGAGATTGACAATATGGGCCTCTTTCACGCCGTGTCCCCCTCCCCTTCCCCTAATAGCTTGACTACATGTCACTGTCATCCTGCTATCTATCCAACACCATCTCTACAGCCAACAGCTATCTATCCAACACCATCTCTACAGCCAACAGCTATCTATCCAACACCATCTCTACAGCCAACAGCTATCTATCCAACACCATCTCTACAGCCAACAGCTATCTATCCAACACCATCTCTACAGCCAACAGCTATCTATCCAACACCATCTCTACAGCCAACAGCTATCTATCCAACACCATCTCTACAGCCAACAGCTATCTATCCAACACCATCTCTATAGCCAACAGCTATCTATCCAACACCATCTCTACAGCCAACAGCTATCTATCCAACACCATCTATACAGCCAACAGCTATCTATCCAACACCATCTCTACAGCCAACAGCAGATAGAATTCCCAATCGTGAATACAATGCGATAGCATCCAAACTGATTGTGGTACATTTCCCTGTTGTTTGAACAGTCAGTCAGTCTGGTTTAACCAGTCTAGTAATGTGAGGCACTTTGGCAAACAACACAAGTCATTTACTACAGAGTTACACAGGGGAGGTTGCTGATAATGTCCGGGACGGAGCAAGATGGAATGGCATCAAACAACTGGAGACCACGTTGTTGATGTATTTGATTTGATACCATTCCATCCTATTCCGCTCCAGTCAATACCACAAGCCTCCCCAGTTAAGGTGCCAACAACCTCCTGTGATAGAGTACCCCACCCCCACCCCCCCACCCCACTCCTATCAACATTGTATCACCTGCTAACTAATGCAGACGTCTTGAGTTTCTCTTGAGTTCTGCTATTTGTGCAGCAAGTTGTTGTTATAGTGAGACGATGATGTCACACAGAGGGAAGGACGAACCGGAGCTTAGAGACAAACACATTGCTTTGTTTTCTTTTTTGAAGCTACTGCAGATTCCAATATGTTATATATATATATATATTTTTTTTTTTTAAGTACATCAAACCATAGCTGGAACCAAGCAAGGCAAGCAGCAATAAATAAATAATGGTGAAAGTGTCAGAGCAGTCTGAAAATAGAACAGAGAGGACCATGGCATTAAAATACACTGTTTAAGGACAGAGAAGGGAGAGAGGGGAAATATGAGGGAAGGTAGAGGATGATTACAGACAGATCAAATTCAATATTATTTACTACTTTACAGTTTCAGTGCTTTGAATTTCTTGTCTTTTTTCTTTCATCTTTGATTTCCCTCCTGGAAATACTCTTCTGAGACATCAAAGATAGCATCTGTAGGAGAACATCGTGAGACTTACAGTTATAGGACCTTCATTTGACCAGTATTGTCACGGCAAAATTATCCTGCTGCAACATCATTTTAACATTTAGTCCATAATGTTGCTTGATTGTGGTTAGGCTATTAGCTTGTCAAAATTAGACTATGAAAAGTCTAATACTCTTCACATAATCGTGTGTTAGTACATGTTTTCAGGGAATCTATGTAAATCATGAAGCTCATCTGCATAACTTATGGTGCAGTAAATTACCTCAGAAACAAAAGAGTGATCAAAGTAAGATCCAATATCTGTACGTGGTACGTTAAACGGTGCATTCAAGCACATGTTATTGCAACAGTGGTGCAGTCCCGTAGCTAGACAAAGCCGGTACACACACTGTAGGATTCTGATATGGAACCTGCCTGCCCTTGTGTTCTACTTCCTGGGGTTTCCCCTGGTCTAGAGAATGATGTCATCTTTGGGAAGGTTTAAAATTGTATGTGGGGACTTAATCTGGGATTTGGGGCTTTGGCACCCAATAAGGGTCACAGACAGACGACTATTTACATGGACATGAATAGAGAGCTCTAACGCAGGATTGTTACAGTTTATCACTGGGGTTATTCCCTTACAGTGTTACTGTCAAATTCAACCCAGTAGATTCTAACCTCTGCAAGTGTTAAACTCTCCCTCTCTCTCTCTCTCTCTCTCTCTCCCTCTCTCTCTCTCTCTCCCTCTCTCTCCCTCCCTCTCTCTCTCTCCCCCTCTCTCTCTCTCTCTCTCTCTCTCTCTCTCTCTCTCTCTCTCTCTCTCTCTCTCTCTCTCTCTCTCTCTCTCTCTCTCTCTCTCTTCCTCTCTCTCTCTCTCTCTCTTCCTCTCTCTCTCTCTCTCTCTCTCTCTCTCTCTCTCTCTCTCTCTCTCTCCCTCTCTCTCTCTCTCTCTCTCTCTCTCTCTCTCTCTTCCTCTCTCTCTCTCTCTCTCTCTCTCTCTCTCTCTCTCTTCCTCTCTCTCTCTCTCTCTCTCTCTCCCTCTCTCTATCTCTCTCTCTCTCCCCTCTCTCTCTCTCTCTCTCTCCCTCTCTCTCTCTCTCTCTCTCTCTCTCTCTCTCCCTCTCTCTCTCTCTCTCTCTCTCTCTCTCTCTCTCTCTCTCTCTCTCTCTCTCTCTCTCTCTCTCTCTCTCTCTCTCTCTCTCTCTCTCTCTCTCTCTCTCTCTCTCTCTCTCTCTCTCTCTCTCTCTCTCTCTTCCTCTCTCTCTCTCTCTCTCTCTCTCTCTCTCTCTCTCTCTCTCTCTCTCTCTCTCTCTCTCTCTCTCTCTCTCTCTCTCTCTCTCTCTCTCTCTCTCTCTCTCTCTCTCCTCTCTCTCTCTCTCTCTCTCTCTCTCTCTCTCTCTCTCTCTCTCTCTCTCTCTCTCTCTCTCTCTCTCTCTCTCTCTCTCTCTCCTCTCTCTCTCTCTCTCTCTCTCTCTCTCTCTCTCTCTCTCTCTCTCTCTCTCTCTCTCTCTCTCTCTCTCTCTCTCTCTCTCTCTCTCTCTCTCTCTCTCTCTCTCTCTCTCTCTCTCTCTCTCTCTCTCTCTCTCTCTCTCTCTCTCTCTCTCTCTCTCTCTCTCTCTCTCTCTCTCTCTCCTCTCTCTCTCTCTCTCTCTCTCTCTCTCTCTCTCTCTCTCTCTCTCTCACTCTCTCTCTCTCTCTCTCTCTCTCTCTCTCTCTCTCTCTCTCTTCTCTCTCTCTCTCTCTCTCTCTCTCTCTCTCTCTCTTCCTCTCTCTATCTCTCTCTCTCTCTCTTCCTCTTTCTCTCTCCCTCTCTCTCTCTTCCTCTCTCTCTCTCTCTCTCTCTCTACCTCTCATGAGTCATTTCAGGAATTCTCCTTGGGATGAGCATGAGTGTTGATGCAGTTCAGTAAACAATACTGAATTTCACTTAGCTTTATGTAATTAACTTTGTTGAGGGTGTATAATATTATTTAATTATACATCCTCTCCTATGCAGGCAGCAGGACTGGTAGGCCTATATTGGTGTGGAATTCTACAAGGCATGGGAGGGATATTGTCTCAATACAGCGTGTTTGTGTTAGAATGGATGTATTCTGAGTGTCAGGTGGGCTAAATGAGTCATTGTGCCTGCTGCTCCCTGTTCATTCCCAAGGAAAAATGATGTTGAAGACCATACCACTGCTATTCAATTTTCTATCATTAGAAGTGGGTCAGTCAGTGAGATCACCAACCCCCCCATTCTACATCTGCGGCAGAAGGGGATCTTTGAGATTAGGCCTACACACCAATTAACATGTATAGAGTGTGTGTGTGTGTGTGTTGGGGCTGTAAAGGATTTACTCTGCCTGCTGCCTGGCCAGACTAATGCTGCATTCTTTGGGGATGACATCATTTTCATAACCTCACGCCTGCTGATTCTCGGTAACCAACCACCACTGTCATCCCGTTACCTGCCGTTGGTTTGGTTGGTTGTCCCTTCCCTTTGGACCAAACAATCCCGTCACAACACTCTCTCCTGATTGGTGTTCACCAAATAACTGTAGAGTGTGTATCTAGATCAGGTTTCCCCAATAGCCAGAACAGGGGTGGTTTTATTTGCCCCCCCCCCCCACACACACACACACACAAAAGAAAATGTAATCTGAGCAAAATTAAGAAAATTAATTAGTAAATACTAGACTTTTTCCACATTTTGTTACGTTACAGCCTTATTCTAAAATGTATTAAATACATGTTTTTCCTCGTTCATCTACACACAACACCCCATAATGACAAAGTGAAAACATGTTTTTAGAAATGCAAATGTATTAAAAATAAAAAACTGAAAAATCTTATTTACATAAGTATTCAGACCATTTGTTATGAGACTTGAAATTGAGCTCAGGTGCATCCTAATTCTATTGATCATCCTTGAGATGTTTCTACAACTTGACTGGAGTCTACCTGGGATAAATTCAATTGATTGGACATGATTTAGAAAGGCACACACCTGTCTATATAAGGCCCCACAGTTGACAGTGCATGTCAGAGCAAAAACCAAGTCATGAGGTCGAAGGAATTGTCCGTAGAGCTCTGCGACAGGATTGTGTTGAGGCACAGATCTGGGGAAGGGTACCAAAAAATGTCTGCAGAATTGAAGGTCCCCAAGAACACAGTGGCCTCCATTATTCTTAAATTGAAGAAGTTTGGAACCACGAAGACTCTAAATTGACCATTACACCGGATCATCGCAGCTAGCTAGCTGCAACTGAGTGGCCATTGTTGACTAACGCCTCTGTTCCGAAGCAAGCACCAGTTAGCCTTGAGCTAGCCTCGAGCTAGGCCCATCTCCCAGCCAGCCAACGGAGTATACCAGCTAACTCTTGGGCTACAATACCTCTTTTGCCAATTGTCCTGGACCCGTTATTGTCGACACGGAGCCCCGCCGATCCGTCACGACTGGTCTGCCGATGTAATCGTCCGATGTGATTTCAACAGGCTTTTCCGTTGCGATATCGCCGAAGACCGATCTGCTAGCCCCGGCCCGCTAGCTTTCTGAACGCCGTGTCTCCCGCTCGCCTAGCGCAGTAGCGACTACTGAACGGCTCCCTGACTCACCTAATGCTGCTCATTAGACCCTATGATCACTCGGCTACACAGCTGATGCCTGCTGGACTGTTCATTAACACTGTACCTCTTTTTGTTTATCTGTCGGACCCAGAACTCAGGTCCTGTATTTATCTTACTGTCCCGCTCTGCCCATTCATTGCCATTACCCGTTGTTGTCTTAGCTCTCCCGACCAGCACCTGTGATTGCTTTTATACCTCTCTAATGTCAATATGCGTTGTCTACTGCGGTCTTGGCTAGTTCTTATTGTTTTATTTCACTGTAGAGCCCCCAGTCCCTCTCAACATGCCTTAGATAGCTCTTTTGTCCCAGCCCCCCACGCATGCGAAGACCTCACCTGGCTTAACTGGTGCTTCCAGAGACGAAACCTCTCTCATCGTCACTCAATGCCTAGGTTTACCTCCACTGTACGCACATTCTACCATACCCTTGTCTGTACATTATGCCCTGAATCTATCCTACCACGCCCAGAAATCTGCTCCTTTTATTCTCTGTTCCCAACGCACTAGACGACCAGTTCTTATAGCCTTTAGCCGTACCCTTATCCTACTCCTCCTCTGTTCCTCTGGTGATGTAGAGGTTAACCCAGGCCCTGTAGTACTACACCTATTCCCCAGGCGCTCTCATTTGTTGACTTTTGTAACTGTAAAAGCCTTGGTTTCATGCATGTTAACATCAGAAGCCTCCTCCCTAAGTTTGTTTTATTCACTGCTTTAGCACACTCCCCCAACCCGGATGTCCTAGCCGTGTCTGAATACTGTTTTAGGAAGAACACAAAAAATTAGAGATTTCCATCCCCATCTACAACATTTTCAGTCAAGATAGAACTGCCAAAGGGGGCCAAGTTGCAATCTACTGCAGAGACAGCCTTCAGAGTTCTGTCATACTATCCAGGTCTGTGCCCAAACTGTTCGAGCTTCTTCTTTTAAAAATCCACCTTTCCAGAAATAAGTCTCTCACTGTTGCCGCTTGTTCTAGACCCCCCTCGGCCCCCAGCTGTGCCCTGGGCCCCATATGTGAATTAATTGCCACCCATCTATCTTCAGAGTTTGTACTGTTAGGTGACCTAAACTGGGATATGCTTAACACCCCGGCCATCCTACAATCTAAGCTAGATTTCCTCAACCTCACACAAATGATCAAGGAACCTACCAGGTACAACCCTAAATCCGTAAACATGGGCACCCTCATAGATATCATCCTGACCAACTTGCCCTCCAAATACACCTCTGTCCAGGTGATTACCTCATGAAGCTGGTTGAGGGAATGCAGAGAGTGTGCAAAGCTGTCATCAAGGCAAAGCGTGGTTACTTTGTAGAAACACAAATATAAAATATATTTTTATTTTGTTTAGTACTTTTTTGGTTACAACATGATTCAAAACAGTATGTGTTATTTTATTAGTTTTGATGTCTTCACTATTATTCTACAATGTAGAAAATAGTAAAAATAAAGAAAAACCCTTGAATGTGTGTCCAAACTTTTGCCTCTACTGTATATAATTATTATAATTTTTGTGTGTGTTTGTAAACATATCAAAATGTATTTTATATATGAGATTCTTCATAGTAGCCACCCTTTGCAATGAGGACCTCTGACAGTCTCTATGGGTGTACCACAGGGTTCAATTCTCAGGCCGACTCTTTTCTCTGTATATATCAATGACGTCGCTCTTACTGAGGGTGATTCCTTGATCCACCTCTATCCGGACGACACCATTCTGTACCATTATTCCAGTTCTCTGCTGCCATTGACTGGAAGGAATTGCAAAAGTCGCTGAAGTTGGAGACTTATATCTCCCTCACTAACTTTAAGCGTCAGCTGTCAGAGCAGCTTACCGATTGCTGCAGCTGTACATAGCCCATTTGTAAGTAGCCCATCCAAATACCTCATCCCCAACTGCCTACCTTTTTAAAAACTTTTTTGCTCTTTTGCACACAAGTATTCTACTTGCATATCCTCATCTGCACATCTATCAATTCAATGTTAATTTGCTAAATTGTAATTACTTCGCTACTATGGCCTATTTACTGCCTTATCTCCTTACTCCATTTGCACACACTGTATATAGATTTTTGTATTGTGTTATTGACTGTACGTTTGTTTATTCCATGTGTAACTCTGTGTTGTTTTTGTCTCACTGCTTTGCTTTATCTTGGCCAGGTCACAGTTGTAAACGAGAACTTGTTCTCAATTGGCCTACCTGGTTAAATAAAGGTGAAATAAAAAATAAATAAAAGAAATGACAGCTTTGCAAACTCTTGGCATTCTCTCAACCAGCTTCATGAGGTAGTCACCTGGAATGAATTTCAATTAACAGGTGTGCCTTGTTAAATGTTAATTTGAATTGATTTCCTTCATAATACGTTTGAGCCAATCAGATGTGTTGTGACAAGGTAGGGGTGGTATACAGAAGACAGCCCTATTTGGTAAAATACCAAGTTTATATTATGGCAAGAACAGCTCAAATAAGAAAAGAGAAACGACAGTCTATCATTACTTTAAGGCATGAAGGTCAGTCAATAACGAACATTTTCTTCAAGTGCAGTCGCAAAAATCAGCAAGCGCTATGATGAAACTAACTCTCATGAGGACCGCCACAGGAAAGGAAGACCCAGAGCTACCTCTCCTGCAGAGGATGAGTTCATTAGAGTTACCAGCCTCAGAAATGTCAGCCCAAATAAATGCTTCACAGAGTTCAAGTAACAGACACATCTCAACATCAACTGTTCAGAGAGACTGCATAATCGGGCCTTCATGGTCGAATTGCTGTGAAGAATTGTTTTTTAAATTTTATTTTAAATGTAACCTTTATTTAACTAAGCAAGTCAGTTAAGAACAAATTCTTATTTACAATACTGCCTGCACCGGCCAAACACGACCAATTGTGTGCCACCCTACGGGATGCTCAATTATGGCCGGTTGTGAGACAGCCTACTAAAGGACACCAATCAGAAGAAGAGACCAATAACCACGAGCAAAGGACATTAGACTGGAGGAAATATGTTCTTTGATCTGATGAGTCCAAATGTGAGATTTATGGTTCCAAGTGCCATGACTTGCAGAGTAGGTGAACGGATGATCTCCGCATGTGTGGTTCCCACCGTGAAGCATGAAGGAGGAGGTGTGATGGTGCTTTGCTGGTGACACTGTCTGTGATTTATTTAGAATTCAAGGCACAGTTAACCAGCATGGCTACCACAGCATTCTGCAGTGATACGCCATCCCATCTGGTTTGCACTTAGTGGGACTATCATTTGTTTTTCAACAGGACAATGACCCAACACACCTCCAGACTGTGTAAGGATTATTTGACCAAGAAGGAGAGTGATGGAGTGCTGCATCAGATGACCTGGCCTCCACAATCACCCGACCTCAACACAATCACCCGATCTCAACACAATCCCCCGATCTCAACACAATCCCCCGACCTCAACACAATTGAGATGGTTTGGGATGAGTTGGACCGCAGATTGAAGGAACAGCAGCCAACAAGGGCTCAGCATATGTGGGAACTCCTTCAAGACTGTTGGAAAAACATTCCAGGTGAAGGTGGTTGAAAGAATGCCAAGAGTGTGCAAAGCTGTCATCAAGGCAAAGGGTGGCTACTTTGAAGAAGCCCAAATATGAAATACATTTTGATTTGTTTAACACTGTTTTGGTTACTTCATGATTCCATATGTGTTATTTCATAGTCTTGATGTCTTCACTATTATTCTACAATGTAGAAAATAGTAAAATAAAGATAAACCCCAGAATGAGTAGGTGTCCAAACTTTTGACTGGTACTGTATGTTTTAGTCAAATACATCTGTTTGGACTTATTATGGTCAATTTGCAGTCTACAAAGTATTTGTAAAAATGTTCTGGCCGCCTGACAATCCACTCAAGAAATAATCGGCCCGAGGCAGAATCTAGATAATGATCCCTGGTGTAGACTATAAGCCAAATCCCGCCCCCTGCTCCGTCACTGCCTGCCTGACACACGCCCCTCTCCTCGCTTTCTCCTCCGCATAGGTGAGAGAGGCACTCCGCAATATAAAATCTGCAGGGGCTTGGAGAGAAGGGACCGCTCCAAATCACATATTTTCACCTCACAGCAAGTGGGAAGAAAGGGAAATCAAATACATGTGATCCAATCACCGGCCGGACCGGGATAGAGATTTAAGGTTATAAAGATCGGTTTGAAATGAACGAAGGATGGACTCTCCATTGCTTCCATCGCTCGTGCCCATTCTAGAACAGCGAGTGCGTGCAGCAAAGAAAATTGGATGCTGAGCTGAGTCGCGCGCGGTGACACTGATTATATCAACAAAACGAGGAAAACAGAATAATTGCGCTGTTTTAGAATGCTGCATCGGATCAAATTAAATAAATAGCAGCCTATGTGAAAGATATAATCAACAACAATGGAGTTTGAGACTTGAGGTTGCTGCATTTGCTAAGGTACGTTATAAAAAACAAATGTATTAAATTATATTTGGAAATCTGCCAGGCTAATGTCGCTTGAGCCTAGATCGTGTAAATCACATTTCCAATATTCCATGTAAATAAATCAGTTGTAGTCTATGTAATATAGACTAATATTATACGCTAAAGCGAGGCATAGTCTATGATATGGTGATGCGCTTGGCGCACGGGTCCGGTAGAAGCTGTGAAGCGAATCGGTGCCATTGAGGAGCCTGTGTTTTGGGTCGCTTCAATGCACCGCCTGGCCTATCCACTGCATGGGGGGCTTATTCTGCAGGACCGACTAGCAGCTGCTGCCACTCTTAAGGAGGGGGGCAGGATCATTAAGTTGAAAGTCATTGACACAACTAAATATTCAGTGATTACTCTAACATTAGACAGATGACAGATGCGTAGCAATGGACAGGTTTCTCCTTTCACTTCTTATCTGAATTTGAAGCAAAGGTCTATTATTTCTGTAAAATGTCAGTGAATGTATGACTGTTGGCTGACTAGACTGTTGTGATACCCAAGAGAATGTGTCTTTTCAGTTACCAACAGAACAAACGAAAGCAGGAATATGGTTATTGTACATAATTAATAAGGTGGAAATATTTCGTTTTTATGGTCTTGACTATGATGTTTTAGATTTTGCACACAGGGTAGATGTACCATAAATTATTAGTTTGATGTAAAAAAAAAAAAAAAATACATGGGGTATACCAACTGAGGAAGGAAGCAATCATGACTCATCCCATGGACTGATGATTGAGAGTGTGGACGTGGCCAGAGTCTGGCTTTGTGACACTTACCTGACGTAAAACTGAACTTGTGTGTGTGTGTGTGTGACTTTTGATTTGAAATCCGCTCAGTAAACTGATCATCTGAAGGGAAGAAAATCACCATTCGCTGTACCCGTCACCATATACTACAGGGTTTGAGGCTGAATAGGGCCAGAAGTATGTGCATTTCGTTCCCCCTTAATGGCGCTATCCATGGTTCTGAAGTGAACCGAGGGTTGTTGTTTTTTTTCTGCCAACAAGACTCTAGGCACGAGCAATGAAGCAACCCGTGTTGATGCAAAGGAGTCACCCAAGCCTAAATGCACGTTGTAGTATTTCAGTGTCTCAGGCACTGACCGTTAAATTGTAATGCTCTCGCGGAGGATTTATCAGGGGTAAAGTAAAATGTCAGCAACATTAAATTCCATTTACAAGTTTCGTCAGAATCATAATAATCTTGTCCCATTGTGCTAATCATTTGCATATACACAATATATACATAAATATATATATATATATATATATATATATATATCTATGACAACATTTCATATATATATAAATATATATATATATATATATATATATATATGACAACATATATATATATATATATATATATATATATATATATGAAATGTTGTAATGAGATGTGTGTTATAGGCCATAACTAGCTATTATAACTCACTGGCCTTGATATTCAGGTACAGTTGAATGATTATTTTGTTGAACACAGCTCTTCAGCAAGGAGATGTTGTTACACCAATGTATCACTGCAGTTTTTGTTGTAACATTGTATCATTGGCAATCATTTAAAAAAAAAAAAAAACAGCAGTTGTCTATGAGACGTCAATGTATTCCTCTTCTCCTGGATCTGTTGTGGGGGATGTCTGTCCTTGGGGACATAAACAGGCTTTCTGGAGCAGCCACTCGACTCTTTCTCTTCTCTCTTCTCGTTACTAACAGCAACACAAGTTCTGGTGCCGATTAGCATAGTAGTCATCTAGAAAGTGATTTCTCAGAGATGTAGTAGGAGGGTGTGAGAGAAAACAAAAGGGAAGGGGAAAGGGAAAGGGGGGACCTAGTCAGTTATACAACAGAAAAGGGGGACCTAGTCAGTTGTACAACAGAAAGGAAAGGGGGAGAGCTAGTCAGTTGTACAACAGAAAGGAAAGGGGAGACCTAGTCAGTTATACAACAGAAAGGAAAGGGGGGACCTAGTCAGTTGTACAACAGAAAGGAAAGGGGGGACCTAGTCAGTTGTACAACAGAAATGGGGGACCTAGTCAGTTATACAACAGAAAGGAAAGGGGGAGACCTAGTCAGTTGTACAACAGAAAGGAAAGGGGGAGACCTAGTCAGTTGTACAACAGAAAGGAAAAGGGGGACCTAGTCAGTTATACAACAGAAAGGAAAGGGGGGACCTAGTCAGTTACACAACAGAAAGGGGGGACCTAGTCAGTTATACAACAGAAAGGGGGATACCTAGTCAGTTGTACAACAGAAAGGGGGAGACCTAGTCAGTTGTACAACAGAAAGGAAAGGGGGAGACCTAGTCAGTTGTACAACAGAAAGGAAAGGGGGATACCTAGTCAGTTGTACAACAGAAAGGAAAGGGGGGACCTAGTCAGTTATACAACATAAAGGAAAGGGGGGACCTAGTCAGTTATACAACATAAAGGAAAGGGGGGACCTAGTCAGTTATACAACAGAAAGGGGGGACCTAGTCAGTTATACAACAGAAAGGGGGGACCTAGTCAGTTGTACAACAGAAAGGGGGGACCTAGTCAGTTATAGAACAGAAAGGGGGATACCTAGTCAGTTGTACAACAGAAAGGGGGAGACCTAGTCAGTTGTACAACAGAAAGGAAAGGGGGAGACCTAGTCAGTTGTACAACAGAAAGGAAAGGGGGGACCTAGTCAGTTATACAACAGAAAGGAAAGGGGGGACCTAGTCAGTTATACAACAGAAAGGGGGGGACCTAGTCAGTTATACAACAGAAAGGGGGGACCTAGTCAGTTATACAACAGAAAGGGGGACCTAGTCAGTTATACAACAGAAAGGAAAGGGGAGACCTAGTCAGTTATACAACAGAAAGGGGGATACCTAGTCAGTTATACAACAGAAAGGAAAGGGGAGACCTAGTCAGTTATACAACAGAAAGTCAGTTATACAACAGAAAGGGGGACCTAGTCAGTTATACAACAGAAAGGGGGGGACCTAGTCAGTTATACAACAGAAAGGGGGGACCTAGTCAGTTATACAACAGAAAGGGGGGACCTAGTCAGTTATACAACAGAAAGGGGGGACCTAGTCAGTTGTACAACATAAAGGAAAGGGGGGACCTAGTCAGTTATACAACAGAAAGGGGGAGACCTAGTCAGTTGTACAACAGAAAGGGGGGGACCTAGTCAGTTGTACAACATAAAGGAAAGGGGGGACCTAGTCAGTTGTACAACAGAAAGGGGGAGACCTAGTCAGTTATACAACAGAAAGGGGAGACCTAGTCAGTTGTACAACCGAAAGGAAAGGGGGGACCTAGTCAGTTGTACAACAGAAAGGAAAGGGGAGACCTAGTCAGTTATACAACAGAAAGGGGGGGCCTAGTCAGTTGTACAACAGAAAGGAAAGGGGGGACCTAGTCAGTTGTACAACAGAAAGGAAAGGGGAGACCTAGTCAGTTGTACAACAAAAAGGAAAGGGGGGACCTAGTCAGTTGTACAACAGAAAGGAAAAGGGGGACCTAGTCAGTTGTACAACAGAAAGGAAAGGGGGGACCTAGTCAGTTGTACAACAGAAAGGAAAGGGGGGACCTAGTCAGTTGTACAACAGAAAGGAAAGGGGGGACCTAGTCAGTTATACAACATAAAGGAAAGGGAGGACCTAGTCAGTTGTACAACATAAAGGAAAGGGGGAGACCTAGTCAGTTATACAACAGAAAGAAAAGGGGGGACCTAGTCAGTTGTACAACAGAAAGGAAAGTGGGGACCTAGTCAGTTATACAACAGAAAGGAAAAGGGGGATCTAGTCAGTTATACAACAGAAAGGGGGGAAGGTACAACAGAAAGGAAAAGGGGGACCTAGTCAGTTGTACAACATAAAGGAAAGGGGGGACCTAGTCAGTTATACAACAGAAAGGGGGAGACCTAGTCAGTTGTACAACAGAAAGGGGGGACCTAGTCAGTTATACAACATAAAGGAAAGGGGGGACCTAGTCAGTTATACAACAGAAAGGGGGGACCTAGTCAGTTGTACAACAGAAAGGGGGGACCTAGTCAGTTGTACAACAGAAAGGAAAGGGGGAGACCTAGTCAGTTGTACAACAGAAAGGAAAGGGGGAGACCTAGTCAGTTGTACAACAGAAAGGAAAGGGGAGACCTAGTCAGTTATACAACAGAAAGGAAAGGGGGGACCTAGTCAGTTGTACAACAGAAAGGAAAGGGGGGACCTAGTCAGTTATACAACAGAAAGGAAAGGGGGGACCTAGTCAGTTATACAACAGAAAGGAAAGGGGGGACCTAGTCAGTTATACAACAGAAAGGGGGATACCTAGTCAGTTATACAACAGAAAGGAAAGGGGAGGACCTAGTCAGTTATACAACAGAAAGGAAAGGGGGGACCTAGTCAGTTATACAACAGAAAGGAAAGGGGGAGACCTAGTCAGTTGTACAACAGAAAGGAAAGGGGGGACCTAGTCAGTTATACAACAGAAAGGAAAGGGGGACCTAGTCAGTTGTACAACAGAAAGGGGGGGACCTAGTCAGTTATACAACAGAAAGGGGGGGACCTAGTCAGTTATACAACAGAAAGGGGGGACCTAGTCAGTTATACAAAAGGAAAGGGGAGACCTAGTCAGGTATACAACAGAAAGGGGGAGACCTAGTCAGTTATACAACAGAAAGGAAAGGGGAGACCTAGTCAGTTATACAACAGAAAGGAAAGGGGGACCTAGTCAGTTATACAACAGAAAACAGAAAGGGGGGACCTAGTCAGTTATACAACATAAAGAAAGGGGGACCTAGTCAGTTATACAACAGAAAGGGGGGACCTAGTCAGTTATACAACAGAAAGGGGGGACCTAGTCAGTTGTACAACAGAAAGGAAAGGGGAGACCTAGTCAGTTATACAACAGAAAGGGGGAGACCTAGTCAGTTGTACAACAGAAAGGGGGAGACCTAGTCAGTTGTACAACAAAAAGGAAAGGGGGGACCTAGTCAGTTGTACAACAGAAAGGAAAAGGGGGACCTAGTCAGTTGTACAACAGAAAGGAAAGGGGGAGACCTAGTCAGTTATACAACAGAAAGAAAAGGGGGGACCTAGTCAGTTGTACAACAGAAAGGAAAGTGGGGACCTAGTCAGTTATACAACAGAAAGGAAAAGGGGGATCTAGTCAGTTATACAACAGAAAGGGGGAGACCTAGTCAGTTGTACAACAGAAAGGAAAAGGGGGACCTAGTCAGTTGTACAACATAAAGGAAAGGGGGGACCTAGTCAGTTATACAACAGAAAGGGGGAGACCTAGTCAGTTGTACAACAGAAATGGGGGACCTAGTCAGTTATACAACATAAAGGAAAGGGGGGACCTAGTCAGTTATACAACAGAAAGGGGGGACCTAGTCAGTTATACAACAGAAAGGGGGGACCTAGTCAGTTGTACAACAGAAAGGAAAGGGGGAGACCTAGTCAGTTGTACAACAGAAAGGAAAGGGGAGACCTAGTCAGTTGTACAACAGAAAGGAAAGGGGAGACCTAGTCAGTTGTACAACAGAAAGGAAAGGGGGGACCTAGTCAGTTGTACAACAGAAAGGAAAGGGGGACCTAGTCAGTTATACAACAGAAAGGAAAGGGGGGACCTAGTCAGTTATACAACAGAAAGGAAAGGGGGGACCTAGTCAGTTATACAACAGAAAGGGGGAGACCTAGTCAGTTGTACAACAGAAAGGGGGGGACCTAGTCAGTTGTACAACATAAAGGAAAGGGGGGACCTAGTCAGTTATACAACAGAAAGGGGGAGACCTAGTCAGTTATACAACAGAAAGGGGAGACCTAGTCAGTTGTACAACAGAAAGGAAAGGGGGGACCTAGTCAGTTGTACAACAGAAAGGGGGAGACCTAGTCAGTTGTACAACAGAAAGGAAAGGGGAGACCTAGTCAGTTATACAACAGAAAGGGGGGGACCTAGTCAGTTGTACAACAGAAAGGGGGGGACCTAGTCAGTTGTACAACAAAAAGGAAAGGGGACCTAGTCAGTTATACAACAGAAAGGAAAAGGGGGAGGAGACCTAGTCAGTTGTACAACAGGAAAGGGGGGACCTAGTCAGTTGTACAACAGAAAGGAAAGGGGGGACCTAGTCAGTTGTACAACAGAAAGGAAAGGGGGGACCTAGTCAGTTGTACAACAGAAAGGAAAGGGGGGACCTAGTCAGTTGTACAACAGAAAGGAAAGGGGGACCTAGTCAGTTATACAACAGAAAGGAAAGGGGGGACCTAGTCAGTTGTACAACAGAAAGGAAAGGGGAGGACCTAGTCAGTTATACAACAGAAAGGAAAGGGGGGACCTAGTCAGTTATACAACAGAAAGGAAAGGGGGGACCTAGTCAGTTGTACAACAGAAAGGAAAGGGGGGACCTAGTCAGTTGTACAACAGAAAGGAAAGGGGGAGACCTAGTCAGTTGTACAACAGAAAGGAAAGGGGGACCTAGTCAGTTATACAACAGAAAGGAAAGGGGGGACCTAGTCAGTTATACAACAGAAAGGAAAAGGGGGACCTAGTCAGTTGTACAACAGAAAGGAAAGGGGGGACCTAGTCAGTTGTACAACAGAAAGGAAAGGGGGGACCTAGTCAGTTGTACAACAGAAAGGAAAAGGGGGACCTAGTCAGTTATACAACAGAAAGGAAAAGGGGAGACCTAGTCAGTTGTACAACAGAAAGGAAAGGGGGGACCTAGTCAGTTATACAACAGAAAGGAAAAGGGGGGAACTAGTCAGTTGTACAACTGAATGCCTTCAACTGAAATGTTCCTTCTGCATTTAACCCGTAACCCCGCTGAATCAGAGAGGTGCGGTGAGGGGCTGTCTTAATCGACATCCACGTCTTTGGCGATCGGGGGTTCAGAGGCAGAACGACAGATTTTTAGCTTGTCAGCTTGGGGATTCGATCCAGCAACCTTTCATTTACTGGCCCATGGCTATGAAAAGAAGAGAATCCTCTTTAATTGTTTTGTTAGCATTGGCTAACCTTGACATGGTTGACCACAGTAAACGGAGGCCACCATTGATGTGGTAACACACAAAATCTCTTTTATTCAAACCCTGACTTCCGTGTTTTAGTTACAGCTACTGCGTATATTCCACCAAGGTGTTCATATAGAAGAAAAAACGGAAGCTTTCGTCAGATAATCTGTAACCATGGTTACCTTTTTGCTCACCTCCTACAGGTCTTGCTTCGTCGCTGGCCCTGACCGATCAACAGTCCCGGGGTTCTTCCTGTTCCTCTGACCAGAGCTCCCCATGGCCTGTATCACAGAGTCCCGCGCCCCGTCCCCCTCTCTCTCCGGGTTCAACACCCCCCTCTCAGAACACACCCCTACCTTCCGGGGCCGGCTGGACGAGACACCTGCCTGCACCCCTGAGATGGATCTGACCCCCACCCAGTGTGTCCTACGGAACGTACTATCTATAGACACCGGGGGTGCCCCGGAGCCCGACGGCGGGGGAGGTGGAGGTCATAATGGTGAACACACCTGTGGGGGCCACAGCCCCACGCCTAGCGAGGAGCAGCAGGAGCACTTTGCCAACAGTGTGCTGAAGCTCCATGAGAACGGGGAGGGAGGGGGTAGGATGGGGGGAGAGGGTCAGGATGCGGAGGAAGGAGCGGTGCGGAGCCAGGCTGAGGATGTGAGGCTGCTGTCGGGAGGAAGTGGAGGGTTTCTGGAGGGACTGTTTGGGTGTCTGAAGCCGGTATGGACCATGATCGGCAAGGCCTACTCCACCGAACACAAACACAACCTGGAAGGTAAGAATCATTTAGTCACAACAAAAGAGAGAGAGAGAGAGAGAGAGAGAGACTAACCTACGTCACACTCCTCTGCAGTGTTACTGATCAACAGTAGAGATTGTGGTAAGGGTCAAGAGCTTCTCCTGATCATGTGAGCTGACCATGAAACCATCTGGCAACAAGATACAGGTTATAACTAGGGCCCTACACAACACTAGTTACAGGTTATAACTAGGGCCCTACATAACACTAGTTACAGGTTATAACTAGGGCCCTGTCAACACTAGTTACAGGTTATAACTAGGGCCCTGACAACACTAGTTACAGGTTATAACTAGGGCCCTGACCACACTAGTTACAGGTTATAACTAGGGCCCTACACAACACTAGTTACAGGTTATAACTAGGGCCCTGACCACACTAGTTACAGGTTATAACTAGGGCCCTACACAACACTAGTTACAGGTTATAACTAGCACCCTGACAACACTAGTTACTGGTTATAACTAGCACCCTGACAACACTAGTTACAGGTTATAACTGGGGACCTAGTTACAGGTTATAACTAGGGCCCTACACTAGAGTACAGGTTATAACTAGGGCCCCGACAACACTAGTTACAGGTTATAACTAGGGCCCTGACAACACTAGTTACTGGTTATAACTAGGGCCCTGATAACACTAGTACAGGTTATAACTAGCACCCTGACAACAGTAGTTACAGGTTATAACTAGGGCCCTGACCACACTAGTTACAGGTTATAACTAGGGCCCTACACAACAGTAGTTACAGGTTATAACTAGGGCCCTAGACAACACTAGTTACAGGTTATAACTAGGGCCCTGACAACAGTTGTTAAAGGTTATGACTAGCAACTTGACAACACTAGTTACAACGGTTACAAGTTAAACTAGGGCCCTGAAAACATTAGTTACAGGTGACAACACAACACTAGTTACAGGTTATAACTAGCACTTGACAACACTAGTTCAGGTTATAACTAGCACCCTGACAACACTAGTTACTGGTTATAACTAGCACCCTGACAACACTAGTTACTGGTTATAACTAGCACCCTGACAACACTAGTTACAGGTTATAACTAGGGCCCTACACAACACTAGTTACAGGTTATAACTAGGGCCCTGACAACAGTTGTTAAAGGTTATGACTAGCAACTTGACAACACTACTTCAGGTTATAACTAGCACCCTGACAACGTTAGTTACAAGTTATAACTAGGGCCCTGAAAACATTAGTTACAGGTGATAACTAGCACCCTGACAACACTAGTTACAGGTTATAACTAGCAACTTGACAACACTAGTTCAGGTTATAACTAGCACCCTGACAACACTAGTTACTGGTTATAACTAGCACCCTGACAACACTAGTTACTGGTTATAACTAGGGCCCTGACAACACTAGTTACAGATTACAACAAGTTATTAACAGGATATAACTAGGGTCCTGACAACACTAGTTACAGGTATAACTAGCACCCTGACAACACTAGTTACTGGTTATAACTAGCACCCTGACAACACTAGATACTGGTTATAACTAGGGACCTACACAACAGTAGTTACAGGTTATAACTAGGGCCCTACACAACACTAGTTACAGGTTATAACTAGCACCCTGACAACACTAGTTACAGATTACAACAAGAGCCATGACAATATTAGTTACAGGATATAACTAGCACCCTGACAACACTAGTTACTGGTTATAACTAGGGTTACTGGTTATAACTAGACCCTGACAACACTAGTTAGATTACAACAAGGCCATTATTAGTTACTGGTTATAACTAGCACCCTGACAACACTAGTTACAGGTTATAACTAGCACCCTGAAACACTAGTTACAGGTTATAACTAGGGCCCTGACAACACTAGTTACAGGTTATAACTAGTTGTCAACACTAGTTACAGGTTATAACTAGGGCCCTGACAACACTAGTTACAGGTTATAACTAGGGCCCTCTAGAGGTTATAATTAGGGCCCTGACAACACTAGTTACAGGTTATAACAACATTAGTTACTGCTTATAACTAGTTACAGGTTATAACTGGGGCCCTGGTAACACTAGTTACAGGTTATAACTGGGGCCCTGGTAACACTAGTTACAGGTTATAACTGGGGCCCTGGTAACACTAGTTAGAGGTTATAACTGGGGCCCTGACAACACTAGTGGCAGGTTATAACTAGCACTCTGACACAGGTTATATCTACGGCCCTTATAATACTAGTTACAGGTTATAACAAGCTCCCTGACAACACTAGTTACATTTTTTAACTAGGGCCCTGACAACACTAGTGACAGGTTTTAACGAGGGTCCTGCCAACACTAGTGACAGGTTTTAACAATCACCCTGACAACACTAGTTACAGTTTATAACTAGGGCCCTTACAACACTAGTTACAGGTTATAACTAGGGCCCTGAAATACCACTAGTGACAGGTTATAACTAGGGCCCTGACAACACTAGTTACAGGTTATAACTAGGGCACAACACTGTTACAATAACTAGGGTTACCACTAGGTTATAACTAGGGCCCTGACAACACTAGTGACAGGTTATAACTAGGGCCCTGACAACACTAGTGACAGGTTACAGGTTATAACACTAGTGACAGGTTATAACTAGGGCCCTGACAACACTAGTTACAGGTTATAACTAGGGCCCTGACAACACTAGTTACAGGTTATAACTAGGGCCCTTACAACACTAGTTACAGGTTATAACTAGGGTCCAGAAATACCACTAGTGACAGGTTATAACTAGGGCCCTGACAACACTAGTTACAGGTTATAACTAGGGCCCTGACAACACTAGTTACAGGTTATAACTAGGGCCCTTACAACACTAGTTACAGGTTATAACTAGGGCCCTGACATAACACTAGTTACAGGTTATAACTAGGGCCCTGACAACACTAGTTACAGGTTATAACTAGGGCCCTTACAACACTAGTTACAGGTTATAACTAGGGCCCTTACATAACACTAGTTACAGGTTATAACTAGGGCCCTGACCACACTAGTTACAGGTTATAACTAGGGTCCTGACATACCACTAGTTACAGGTTATAACTAGCACCCTGACAACACTAGTTACTGGTTATAACTAGCACCCTGACAACACTAGTTACTGGTTATAACTAGCACCCTGACAACACTAGTTACAGGTTATAACTAGGGCCCTGACCACACTAGTTACAGGTTATAACTAGGGCCCTACACAACACTAGTTACAGGTTATAACTAGGGCCCTGACAACACTAGTTACAGGTTTTAACTAGGGCCCTACACAACACTAGTTACAGGTTATAACTAGGGCCCTACACAACACTAGTTACAGGTTATAACTAGGGCCCTGACAACAGTTGTTAAAGGTTATGACTAGCAACTTGACAACACTACTTCAGGTTATAACTAGCACCCTGACAACGTTAGTTACAAGTTATAACTAGGGCCCTGAAAACATTAGTTACAGGTGATAACTAGCACCCTGACAACACTAGTTACAGGTTATAACTAGCAACTTGACAACACTAGTTCAGGTTATAACTAGCACCCTGACAACACTAGTTACTGGTTATAACTAGCACCCTGACAACACTAGTTACTGGTTATAACTAGCACCCTGACAACACTAGTTACAGGTTATAACTAGGGCCCTACACAACACTAGTTACAGGTTATAACTAGGGCCCTGACAACAGTTGTTAAAGTTACAGGTTATATAACTAGGGCCCTGAAAACATTAGTTACAGGTGATAACTAGCACCCTGACAACACTAGTTACAGGTTATAACTAGGGCCCTTACAACACTAGTTACAGGTTATAACTAGGGCCCTTACATAACACTAGTTACAGGTTATAACTAGGGCCCTGACCACACTAGTTACAGGTTATAACTAGGGTCCTGACATACCACTAGTTACAGGTTATAACTAGCACCCTGACAACACTAGTTACTGGTTATAACTAGCACCCTGACAACACTAGTTACATAACTAGGACAACACTTATAACTAGGGCCCTGACCACACTAGTTACAGGTTATAACTAGGGCCCTACACAACACTAGTTACAGGTTATAACTAGGGCCCTGACAACACTAGTTACAGGTTTTAACTAGGGCCCTACACAACACTAGTTACAGGTTATAACTAGGGCCCTACACAACACTAGTTACAGGTTATAACTAGGGCCCTGACAACAGTTGTTAAAGGTTATGACTAGCAACTTGACAACACTACTTCAGGTTATAACTAGCACCCTGACAACGTTAGTTACAAGTTATAACTAGGGCCCTGAAAACATTAGTTACAGGTGATAACTAGCACCCTGACAACACTAGTTACAGGTTATAACTAGCAACTTGACAACACTAGTTCAGGTTATAACTAGCACCCTGACAACACTAGTTACTGGTTATAACTAGCACCCTGACAACACTAGTTACTGGTTATAACTAGCACCCTGACAACACTAGTTACAGGTTATAACTGGGGCCCTACCAACACTAGTTACAGGTTATAACTAGGGCCCTGACACAGTTGTTAAAGGTTATGACTAGCAACTTGACAACACTACTTCAGGTTACAGGTTATAACTAGGGCCCCTGACAACATTAGTTACAGGTGATAACTAGCACCCTGACAACACTAGTTACAGGTTATAACTAGCAACTTGACAACACTAGTTCAGGTTATAACTAGCACCCTGACAACACTAGTTACTGGTTATAACTAGCACCCTGACAACACTAGTTACTGGTTATAACTAGCACCCTGACAACACTAGTTACAGGTTATAACTATAACTAGCACCCTGACAACACTAGTTACAGGATATAACTAGCACCCTGACAACACTAGTTACTGGTTATAACTAGCACCCTGACAACACTAGTTACTGGTTATAACTAGGGCCCTACACAACAGTAGTTACAGGTTATAACTAGGGCCCTAGTTACAGGTTATAACTAGGGACCACTAGTTACAGATTTCAACAAGAGCCATGACAATATTAGTTACAGGATATAACTAGCACCCTGACAACACTAGTTACTGGTTATAACTAGCACCCTGACAACACTAGTTACTGGTTATAACTAGCACCCTGACAACACTAGTTACAGATTACAACAAGAGCCATGACAATATTAGTTACTGGTTATAACTAGCACCCTGACAACACTAGTTACAGGTTATAACTAGCACCCTGACAACACTAGTTACAGGTTATAACTAGGGCCCTGACAACACTAGTACAGGTTATAACTAGCGCCCTGACAACTCTAGTTAGAGGTTATAATTAGGGCCCTGACAACACTAGTTACAGGTTATAACTAGGGCCCTGAAAACATTAGTTACTGCTTATAACTTGGGCCCTTACATACCACTAGTTACAGGTTATAACTGGGGCCCTGGTAACACTAGTTACAGGTTATAATTGGGGCCCTGGTAACACTAGTTACAGGTTATAACTGGGGCCCTGGTAACACTAGATACAGGTTATAACTGGGGCCCTGGTAACACTAGTTACAGGTTATAACTGGGGCCCTGGTAACACTAGTTACAGGTTATAACTGGGGCCCTGGTAACACTAGTTACAGGTTATAACTGGGGCCCTGACAACACTAGTTAGAGGTTATAACTGGGGCCCTGACAACACTAGTGACAGGTTATAACTAGCACTCTGACAATAATACTAGGTTATAACAAGGACAACACTATAACTAGTGACAGGTTTTAACGAGGGTCCTGCCAACACTAGTGACAGGTTTTAACAATCACCCTGACAACACTAGTTACAGTTTATAACTAGGGCCCTTACATACCACTAGTTACAGTTTATAACTAGGGTCCAGAAATACCACTAGTGACAGGTTATAACTAGGGCCCTGCCAACACTAGTGACAGGTTATAAAAATGGCCCTGACAACACTAGTTACAGGTTATAACTAGGGCCCTGACAACACTAGTTACAGGTTATAACTAGGGCCCTTACAACACTAGTTACAGGTTATAACTGGTGCCCTGACAACACTAGTTACAGGTTATAACTAGGGCCCTGACAACACTAGTTACAGGTTATAACTAGGGCCCTTACAACACTAGTTACAGGTTATAACTAGGGCCCTTACATACCACTAGTTACAGGTTATAACTAGGGCCCTGACCACACTAGTTACAGGTTATAACTAGCACCCTGACAACACTAGTTACAGGTTATAACTAGGGCCCTGACAACACTAGTTACAGGTTATAACTAGGGCCCTGACATAACACTAGTTACAGGTTATAACTAGGGCCCTGACAACACTAGTTACAGTTTATAACTAGGGCCCTGACATAACACTAGTTACAGGTTATAACTAGGGCCCTGACATAACACTAGTTACAGTTTATAACTAGGGCCCTGACATAACACTAGTTACAGGTTATAACTAGGGCCCTGACATAACACTAGTTACAGGTTATATCTAGGGCCCTTACATAACACTAGTTACAGGTTATAACTAGGGCCCTGACAACACTAGTTACAGGTTATAACTAGCACCCTGACAACACTAGTTACAGGTTTTAACTAGGGCCCTTACATACCACTAGTTACAGGTTATAACTAGGGCCCTGACAACACTAGTTACAGGTTTTAACTAAGGCCCTTACATACCACTAGTTACAGGTTATAACTAGGGCCCTGACAACACTAGTGACAGGTTTTAACGATCACCCTGACAACACTAGTTACAGGTTATAACTAGGGCCCTGACAACACTAGTTACAGGTTATAACTAGCACTCTGACAACACTAGTGACAGGTTATAACTAGCACCATGACAACACTAGTTACAGGTTATAACTAGGGCCCTGACAACACTAGTTATTGGTTTTAACTAGGGCCCTGACAACACTAGTTATACAGGTTATAACTAGACACAAGAACCCTGACAACACTAGTTACAGGTTATAACTAGGGCCCTGACAACACTAGTACAGGTTATAACTACAGGTTATAACTAGGGCCCTGACAACACTAGTTACAGGTTATAACTAGGGCCCTGACAACACTAGTTACAGGTTATAACTAGTTACACCCAGGTTATAATTGGGGCCCTGACAATAACAACACTAGTTACAGGTTATAACTGGGGCCCTGACAACACTAGTTACAGGTTATAACTGGGGCCCTGGTAACACTACAGGTTATAACTGGGGCCCTGGTAACACTAGTTACAGGTTATAACTGGGGCCCTGGTAACACTAGTTAGAGGTTATAACTGGGGCCCTGACAACACTAGTGGCCTGACAACACTAGTTACAGGTTATAACTAGTTACATTTTTTAACTAGGGCCCTGACAACACTAGTGACAGGTTTTAACGAGGGTCCTGCCAACACTAGTGACAGGTTTTAACAATCACCCTGACAACACTAGTTACAGGTTATAACTAGGGCCCTTAGTTACAGGTTATAACTAGTTACAGGTTATAACCCCTGACAACACTAGTTACAGGTTATAACTAGGGCCCTGACAACACTAGTTACAGGTTATAACTAGCCCTGACAACACTAGTTA